>NW_007183134.1:256206-289766 GCF_000164805.1 Carlito syrichta
CTTAATCAGCCGGGCTCGGTGGCTCAGCCTGTAATCCCGCCCCTTTGGGAGGCTGAGGTGAGTGGATTGCCTGAGTCCACGGGTTTGAGACCCGCCTGGGCAAATTGACAAGACCTCATCTCTACAATAAAATAAAAAATGAGCCGGGCGTGGTAGCGCACGCCTGTAGTTCCAGCTACTTGGAAGGCTGAGGCAGAAGGATCGCTGGAGCCCAGCAGGTCGAAGCTGCGGTGGCCGGGAGCGACCACTGCACTCCAGTCTGGGTGACAGAGTGAGACGCCAACTCAAAAAAAAAAAAAAAAAAGGCTTTTTCTGGCCAGTAACACTCCCAGTACCTTGGGTCAGGAAAGGTTGGGTTAAAGCCCTTGAACAGATTTTACTTCCCAAGAAGGATAAGTTTCTTAAAATAGCAGCATTCTTATTTAAAAGAGGTCCAAAATTAATAAAAAGTCTTTCTGTTTTGTGTTCTACTTACATAAAGTTACTACAAAGAAATCCTGACCTTCCACTTAGTAAAGGATGGCATTACTAAGATGAGTGCAGAGATGTTTGTGGTTTGTGTCTCTGCAAACAAACAGGTGACTCTAGTGCTCACCTGCATCAAAGAGAACCCAGCAGCTGCCTGGGCTCTATGGCTGGCCTTGTGGATGTGGTGCTCTGGCAGGTCATGCAGACCCATGAGGATTGTGCCCTCTAAACTGGACTGCTATTGAATTCCCCATGGAAGAGATGAGGTAGCTGCCTCCTCTGTTGGGTGAGAGTCTTCTGTTTACTTCCATTAAGCGGTGAACACTCCTCAAGATAAAAATGATTGAAAAAAACCATCAACAAAAGCAGGTACAGCAGGAAACAGGAGTTCCAGCTGATGTTCTGAGAAGCCTCCATCCTGTGCCAGTCCTCTCTCACCTAAGCATTCCACAATAGAGAACATGCATCAGAAGCAGGCATGCTGTCTTAGGAGGAAATGCCATGCCTGATGGGCAAAGCCTTTCAGAAAACCAGTCAACTCACTCTCTGAACCCTAACTGGGGAAGTCCCAGAACTCTTTTAACTACAGGAATTCTTTTCGGCCTGTGTCAGCTATATCGAGTGCATCCTCAGTTCTGAATAAAATGTCATTCATCTCCTCTAAGTCAGTAAAACCCACATGCAGAGAAGAATTGAAACCCAGTTCAACCTCAGGTTTCCTGAAAATCTGGCCCCAAGCTTCCAGAAAACAAGTACACTGAAGATTATTATTTAAGCTTCCATGAACGACCGCCAGATTGGATCGTGGATAAAGTAATACATTTTGGGAAAGAGGCAGATCCTCAGACTTTGGCACTACTTGAAAAGCTCTTCAGGAGACATGATATTGATGGAAGTTTCTGCTGTGTCTGAGAGGCTGATATGAGGATGAAATATGTAAGACTAAAGTCAAGTCCAGCATGAAAGCTAGGCCATCACTCCAAAAGACTTAACAACCGACAAGAATGTTCAGTGTGTGTTCACACAGGCTCCCCTCTCTGATGCCTTCTTTTTTTCCCCATTTTTATTTTAGATTCAGAGGGTACACATGCATGTTTGTTACGTGGACATACTGTGTAACAGTGGAAATTGGGTCTCAGGTGGCCACCAGACTGTCAGGTGGTCACCAGACAGTGACCATTGTACCCAACAGGGAACCCCAGCTCATCTACACACACTCACATTTGTGTGTACATGTGTGCACGCATGCACGCGCGCACGCATGCACGCGCACGCGTGCGCGCGTGCGCGCACACACACACACACACACACACACACACATACAGGAAGAACCCTTATCTGATCTTCCTTGCAACTTGCAGTTGTGACAATCAAAAATGTTTCCACAAATGTCGCCAGGGTGGAGGTGGGGAGAGACTGCTCCTGGTTGAAAATCACTGAAGTAGAAATACTAACTCTTTTATGAATGTTTTATGCCTGGTGTTATCATGTTCCACTCTGCTCTATCTGTTTCCAGGAAGGAAATAGCCACATCAATTGCTTTCCCTTCTGTTAATATTTTGTATACATTTTAGAAGAAAAGTTTATAAGCTTTGAAAAAAAAAAACTAAGAAAAGAAACTTAGGTCTGTCTGAGTTTAGAGCCCCCAGTATTAGACTGGCAAATTTCAAGGCAAGTCATAGGTCATTCTCCCATGTTTCTTGAAAGACTAAAGGTGAAATAAATGAATTTCCATTTGCAAAGAATTTTCACAAGAGGCCTGCTAGCACCTACAACAATGAAAACCCCAGGTGTTATTAGATGAAAGGCAGGTCTTACAGATCAATCTGGGACACTCAAAAGGAGAAATACAATTTCTGTTTTAGAAAAAATAACTCTGAAGTCAGGAGACCCCAGAGACTTAGTGTCCTTCTTGCTGGGCACTGCAGAAAGAAAGAGAAACTCCTTTCCATCCTGGGGCCTGCAGTCCCAAGGCCGAGGTCATGCCCCTCTAGTTTTTCTGTCTCACTGTCTGCCTTTGCTGACTTCTGATTGGTTCACTGAAAGGGTGGTCAGCAACATTACTTCTGGATAGCCTGTTTTGCCAAAGGGGGTAATTGGGATTCTCCTTCCACTCTCACCCAGGCAGCATCTAAGCTGCTGAGATAGAAGCAGGGAAGGACACTGCCTTGGTACTGTCAAAGTAATTAAAAGGCATGTTGCTATCAGCTCCTTAATATTGATTACACCTTTCCCACTCCATAAGAGCAGATAATTGGGAGCTGGTCCTAGGTATGTCGAATGTTTCCTAACTACTATGCTACTGACACTGGGGAGAAATATGTCCTGGATTTCAGGCATCTACCTTTTACAACACAACCTCCAGTCCAGTGCTGATCCCCAGGAGAAGGCCATTCAGTGATCAGACCCTGTAGCTTTCTTTAACTGGAAAACACAAGGACAGCTCTGAGTCATGGCATCGGGAGAGAGCCCTGTGGGGCCCAGGCTGGCTTAGGCTCAGAAAGGTACGGGCTGGGTTGGCGGGTAGCACATTTGTACTCCTGCCTAGGGTGTAGGGGACCCGACTCTAGTTCTTCCCCTGGATCCAGCTCCCTCCCCCCAGAAGGTCACTCTTGCCCTTTGAGCCTCAGCTTCTACATCTTTAAGATGAAGTGGGAATTTTAAAGACATGCGCAATCAGCCAGGATAAGACAGACTAGAGCCAGAACAGGCATATCCTTTCCTCCATAGCCAGGTAAGCATTCAGCACTTGGCATAGGTTTACATCTTAGATGTGTGCCAATCTTGAGTTCTATGACAATGCTATTCGAAGTGTGGTTTATGGTCTGATGAAACTGGCAAACTGGTACTGGTCCCAGACAAGATAAGCAGAATGAATGGGGGGAAGTTTTGGAAAAGTATATAACAATGTGATATTTTTCTGAAGTCCCAGCACATGATCAATGACTTTGTCTCATTGAACAGGGATAGTGTGGGTGATGGTGTACTAGCATGGTGAAGTGACAAGTGCCATGTGACAGGAACTGTGTACTTATGTCCAGAAGTATCTCTTTACAATGTGTGATATTTTAGGTTTGTGAATTAACATGTATATTTATATACATAGTTATATACGTATAGTATATTATATATGTAAATGTATATTATATGTGTATACATGTATGTAAATATACACATATACATACACACACATATATTTGGTAGCTACATTAAGCAAGTAAATTTATTGTATATGGTGAAGTGCCAAATTTATACTGATACTTGAACAGTACTGACTAATGAAACACTGAGTGAGACTAGTACTTAAGTGATATTTCCTTACCAAACAAATTCAAAACAAAACAAAAATCTGTGAAAGAGAGATTTGAATTAGTATTTCAGTATTTCACATATACAACAAAATTTTGAGGGGCTTCATATAGAACTGCTTTTCAGGCTGCTAAAACTAAAAACCAGTTATAATTGCTGAGAAGTTGGTAAAAGTTAGTATTGGAGTTGTTTGCTTAGAAACATTGGATGAAGTCAAGAGGAAAACTAGGCTTAAGTACCACTTTCCAATTTGCTATGTTCAGAAACTGGCTAACAAGATACAAGGCCAACTCATAAGATAAATAAAACTAGCTATTTTTCATTGCATCTTGACAAATGCACAGATACTGCTAAAGTGACAGTTGTTTTGAGTATTATGTATTGAACATGATGGTGGAAAGATAGACTTTTTTCCCCTAGCTTTACTGCTATGGTTTGAATGTGTGTCCCTTCCAAAATCCATGTTGAAACTTAATTCCCAATGCAACAGTATTAAGAGGTGTGGGCTTTGAGAAGTGAATATGCACACTTATGAAAAGGTGAGATTAGTACCCTTAATTAATTAATTAATTAATTAATTATTGAAAGTGAGAAAGTAGGCTTTATTGAGAGGACAGAAAAGCTCCCACAGTGGGAGGGGACCTGAAGGGGTTGCCCTATTTTAAAAAGGTCTCTAGGTTTTGCCCCTCTGTCCCTTCTGTCATGTGAGGACACAGTATTTGTCCCCTTCAGATGATGCAGCTACAAGGCGCCGTCTTGGAAGCAGAGACAAAACCCTCACAAGACACCAAACTTGCCAGCACCTTGATCTTGGACTTATCAGCCCCAAGAACTGTGAGGAATAAATTTCTGTTGTTGCCGGGCCCAGTGGCTCAGCCTGTAATCCCGCGCCTTTGGGAGGCTGAGGTGAGTGGATTGCCTGAGCCCGTGGGTTTGAGACCCACCTGGGCAGCGAGACCTCATCTCTGAAATAAATAAAAAAAATCAGCCAGGTGTGGTAGGGCATGCCTGTAATTCTGGCTACTTGGAAGGCTGAGGCGGAAGGATCGCTGGAGCCCAGCAGGTCGAGGCTGTGGTGGCCGGGAGTGGCCACCGCACTCCAGTCTGGGTGACAGAGTGAGACTCCAACTCAAAAAAAAAAAAATTCTGTTGTTTATAATTTATCCAGTCTGAGATATTTTGTGAGAGCAGCACAGACTAAGATAACTGCTGACAAACACAACTGTTCTATATCAAATAAAACTGACAGATTACATTGCCAATAAATGAGTTTTGGAATTAAGTTTGAAGTGGAAGTATACTCTTATGTCCCAGTTGCAATGATAGAAAAACATTTTCAAAGAGTTATTCAGATTGAGGACTTTGAGAATGAATGTAGTCAGTGCACAACTTTCTTCATGGAGAAAAGTCTTGCTATGAAATATGTCAGCTGAACTAAAAATTGTGCCTAGTGATACAGCAAAACCTAATTGGGTAAATGTAAGATTATTACTAATGTGATAACATGGAAGTTGATCATAGTGTACGTACTGCATGCAGAGTTAGTGTTTTTATGGAGCAGAAAAGTTGTGTCAAGAATGTCTGAACAAGCTAGGCTCAGTGGCTCAGCCTGTAATCTCGCACCTTTGGGAGGCTGGGGTGAGTGGATTGCCTGAGCCCGTGGGTTCGTGACCCACCTGGGCAACTTGGCGAGACCTCATTTCTACAATAAATCAAAAATTAGCCAGGCGTGGTAGTGTGCACCTGCAGTTCCAGCTACTTGGAAGGCTGAGGCGGAAGGATCGCCGGAGCCCAGCAGGTCGAGGCTGCAGTGACCGAGAGTGGCCACTGCACCCCAGTCTGGGCGACAGAGTGAGACTCCAACTCCAAAAAAATAAATAAATAAATAAAAGAATGTCTGAACACACAAAACAAACTCTTTATGTTTCTACAAAATAAAAAAAACTAATTTGTTTCCAACTTTTCAAAGCATAAAAACTGGCGTCAGCCTTGCTTCTTTGTTTGCTGTCTTCAATATTTTTAATGATTCTTATACTTTCATGCAAAGAAGAACGAATGGCAACATATTTTGCAAAGGAATATATGATTTTTGCAAAAGCAGAAGTTGGAAGCTTGGAATAACAGTCTTACAGATTTTTAAAAACATGTTTGACATGTTCCATAATTTAATAATTGTTAGTTCTTGTCATTATTACTGTGCAAAGCACTTTCACATCTGGTATCAAATTTAACCTGCTCTGCCACAAAAAAGAATGAAATAATGTCTTTGTACCAACTTGGATGGAATCAGAGAACATCATCTTAAGTGAACCGATGTAGGAATGAAAAACTAAATACTGCATGTTCTCACTTAGAAGTTGGAGCTAAACTAAGGATCTGCAAAGGCATAGAGAATGGTATAATGGACACTGGAGACTCAAAAGGGGGGGAGGGTGGGAAGGATGGAGGGATGAAATATCATTTATTGGGTACAATGTGCACAGGTGAAAGTGATGGGTACCCTTGAAGCCCAGACTTCTTGGCCATTATTCAATGCGTACCTCCAACCAAAAACTATTTGTACCCCCTAAAGCTATTGAAAATGTTTAAAAAGACATAGATAAATAATAAAAACAAAAAATTTTTAAATTAACCTCCTCCATATTACACAGCCATAAAGAAGAACAAAATTATGGACAGAGTCTATTGTACTCAGTGATCTATCCCCAAAACAAAGAAGAGTTTACCACATGTTCTCACTCATGTGGACCCTGAACATTTACCATCATACAGTGAGGGATTGGCAGTAGCGCGACATTGCCAGGGGAGGGAAGGGGCACATGACACCAGTAAGGGTACCTGATCTCAAACCAGGTGAAGTGAGGACCAAAGGGAGGCCCACACTTTACCTGTATGATGACCACTTGTACACCTAATTCTGAATGGCACCCCACATTTTTTTTTTTTTGAGTTGGAATCTCACTCTGTTGCCCAGGTTGGAGTGCAGTGGCATGCTCACGGCCACTCCGGTATAGATTCGGCCAATTTTTTTTTATTTATTGTAGAGACAAGGTCTCGCCAAGTTGCCCAGGGCTGGTCTCCAACCCGCGGGCTCAGGCAATTCACGCGCCTCCGCCTCCCAAAGTGCTGGGATTACAGGCTGAGCCACCCAGCCCGACCTGTACCCCACATCTTTAAAATAATAATTTTTAAAATTGCCTCACCCCCCCCCCCCAAAAAAAAAAAAGAAATTAACCTCCTCCACAATTTACCAGGTAGCGGGGGGAGAATATTCTTATCAACGTTTTGGAAATGAAATGAGGAAATTCAGTCTTCCAGAATCAAATGACCAACCCTAAACCATCAGCCGAGCGACTTCTCATTTCCGAAACCAGGCTCTTTCTCTGCAAAGGCCCGGCCTTGCCGAAGGGGCCCCAGCCGCTGGGATGGATCGCGAAATCGGCCTTCTGGTAGCTTCCACCGCTGGGCCCGGCCATGCCCTATGAAACAAGAGAATAAAAGAGACGCCTGTCGTCCCCAAAGCGCCTGCCCGCTCCCAAGGCCACCAGGCGGCCGGAGCGTCCCCGGGGTCGGGCTGGGCTCGGTCGCCCAGGCCCAGCGCAGTCCCGCGACCCCCCCCACCTCCAGGCCAGCGGCATGGTATTTTACCCCGCTTTCCAGCCTTGGGGGGGCATGCAAGGATGGCAAGTGGCGTCCCCCAGCGCCCCTCGGTCATCGTTTAGGCATCTCTGGGTGACAACCCAACACGCTCCCCGCGTCCTCTCACCTCTGCTGCCCTCAGTGACCCGACTCTCACCCGATGGGGGGAAACCACGTCCCAGCAGACGCCCGTCTCAGCGTGGGGTGGCAGCGGTGTGCCGCCTCCTGCAGCTCTAGGCACAGACTTGAGACGACTGACCTCACCCCCGGCTCGGAGGCCGCCCTACCCAACCGCCACGCCAACGGTCACCTACCGCGGCCAGAGACTGGACTCGACCCAGCTGGGACCTCTGTCCCGCCCCAAAGACCGCCCCGCCCACAGCCAGACCGGCCCCGCCCCCAACAGGGTCCTCGCCCAGCTCCACGACCCCGCCCCTCCGCTGCAGGTAGACTCCGCCCACCCCGCGACCGCCACGCCCACCACCAGGCAGGCCCGGCCCCCATCAGGGTCCTCTCCCAGCTCCACGACCCCGCCCCTCCGCTGCAGGTAGACTCCGCCCACCCCACCGACCGCCACGCCCACCGCCAGGCCGGCCCCGCCCCCTCGGGTCCTCTCCTGGCTTCGCGACCCCTCCACCGCTGTAAGTCGACTCTGCTTACTCCATCAACCCCCAGGCCCACCCCCAGGCCTACCCGCCCCCGCCGTTTCTGGCAGTTAACCCTGCCCTCCTGCTGTTCCGGGAGTCCAGTGTGTTTTACTCTCCTGTTTGTGCCTTTCCTTTTAAAGAGTAAACAGATACCCAGACCTACCCCCCATAAAATGACTAGGAGTCCTGTCCAGAGATCCAGGCTGGGGGGCGAGGCTGGAGGCCCAGGGACTAAGCGGTAAGAGGTTTTCAGGCAAGAGTGGGCGTCAGGGCGGAGGCAAGGCACCGCTTTCCTGCACTGGCCGAGTGAGGGTCGTTCCCATGCTCTTAAGGTCCGACGCAGGCCCCAAGGAAGTGTGCAGGAAGAGCCCCAGGCGCTTGCTGTGGGATGCGGTAGGAGCATGACCTGTATAGGCGGGTGCAGCGAGGCTGTGGCAGAGGCCCCAGCAGCGTCTGCTCCAGAGTGGGCAGCTGATTGCTGTTGAGTGGCGGAACAGGCATGGAGGAGTGGCCATGAGATTCATAGCATGGCCAGAGCTGATAGCCTTTACACAATCTCAGTGGAGTGGTAGAGATGGAAGCTCAGTTGAAGCTGGCGAAATGGAGGTGGGAAAGCGGAGAAAGCCGCCAGAGACTACTTTCCCTCTCTAGGTGCTGTGCTTCTGCCCTCCCTCACTTCAGAGCCTTTGCACAACCTGTTCCTTATGTCCAGTAGCCCGCTCCAGCCCTCCCTCTTCTCCAGCACCAGACCTGTGACTTGAGGCTGGTCCTTCAGATCTCAGCACTTCGTCACTTCCTCAGAAAGGCTCACTCTGTTTCCCTGGAATTTCAGGTTGGATCAGGGCCTCCCTTCATAGGCTTCTCCTCCTCCTCCTTTCTTTCTTCTTTTTTGAGTTGGAATCTCATTCTATTGCCCAAGCTGGAGTGCAGTGGTACAATCACAGCTAACTGTAGCCTCAAACTCCTGAGCTCAAGCGATCCTTTGGCCTCAGCCTCCCAAGTAGCTGGAATTATAAGCGATGGGCACCAGGTCTGGCTAATTTTTTTATTTTTCTTGTAGAATTGAGGTCTCATTATGTTGCCCAGGCTGGTCTCGAACTCCTGGGCTCAAGCAGTCCTCCCTCTTCGGCCTCCCAAAGTGCTGAAATGATAGGCGTGAGCCACCACGCCTGGCCCACCCTATCCTTACTGTTCTTCAAAGTTTTTAAGCATATGGTTTTGAGATTTAAAAAAGTACGGTATGGATTCCACTTACTCCTCTCCTTACACATTGGCTAGTAAACTCTGAGAGGATGAGTAATACTTGTTTAGCTTACCATCATATCATTAACACCTAACATTGCCTGGCACTTGGCAGCTGCTCAGTACACATTTGTTGAATGAATGTTTTCTTCAACATTTATAAGTGTAATATAATCTTGTGTTTTCTGGTGTTCGTTTTCTGAATAGGATCCTGACAACAATAAACCAAAATCCATTAGAATCATCTGGATTAATAATGCGGCTAAAAAAAAAAATACTTCTCTTTACATTACTTTTTATCTAAATCATCTGGGAAAACTTCACTTGTCAGATCAGTGCTGTTAGTCAGGAACTAGGTAACCATTTCCAAAGGTTTTAGACCAAAATTCGTATTACTTATGTTCCGTGTTATTTATTAGCGGTGAAACGTTGGATAAAGGAGTTCAACATTCTGGACCTTGGCTTCCTCCTCTGTAAAAAGGAGAAACTTACACCAACTGTGCCCGCTGCCTGGAATCATTATGGCAAAATTAGATGGTATATGCAAGAGCACTTTGAAAATTGTAGAGCTTCTTTTTTGCTGCTACTGTAAATAGAATTGTTTTCTTAATTTCTTTTGGACTTGTATTTAGAAACACAACTGATTTTTGTGGGATAATTTTGTGTCCTGCAATTTTGCTGAAATTATTTATTAATTGTAAAGTTTTGGCAGAATATTTAGAGTTTTCTAACATATGCGATGACATTGTCTACTAACAGAGATTATTTTACTTCTTCTTTTCCAATTTGGATGACTTTTTTTTTCTTGCTTAATTTCTCCAGCTAGGACTTCTAGGACTATGTTGAATAGAAGTAGAAAAAGCAGTATTCTTGTCTTGTTTCTGATCTTAGAAGAAAATTTTTTAGAATTTCACTATTCACATAATGGTGTTAGCTGTGAGTTTTTCATACATGGCCTTTATTATGTTGAGATAGTTTCTTTCTATTTCTAGTTTATGAGGTTTTAAAATCATGCAAAGATATTATGTTAGGGTTCTCCAAAGACACAGGACCAATAGGAAATATATAGCACATATATACAGAGGCTGCCAAAAAATGAATACACATTTTAAGCAAGGAAAAAACTATTAGGATTGTAATAATATATATTGATAACAAAAGATGAATACAGGTTATATTTGACTTCTACAATTATTAGAGGCGCTCAGAGTGGTTGCCATCAGAGTCCAGACACTTCTGACTATGGCAAACATCTCTTAATCTCTTAACATCTCTTAAAATGTGTATAAATTTTTTGGCACCCCCAGGATACACACACACACACACACACACACACACACATATAGGAGATACACACACACACACACACACATATGTACACGTGAATCTCACTTGGTCATGGTGTATGACACTTTTAATTAATTATTGAGTTTAGTTTGCTAGAATTTTGTATAGGTTTCTGCATCAATATTCATAAGAGCCCCGGCTGTCATGCCCATGGCGCAACCCATCACAAAGCCCATCTTCACACAGTCGAAGCAGCTAGGCTGGGACTGTCTGTAGGGACCCACAGCCACCGGCATCTGAGGGTTGTGACCCATGCTCCCCAGTCGGTGGTTCCACCTGACAGGATCGTGGCTCCTGGTCAGTGCTACGTCCACTCTACATGGATGCTGGAGACCAGCTCCAGCCGGGTTCAGGGTACCCCAAAGGTGGAGATGGCGTCGGCAATTGGGGGGAAGAAGAAAGAGAGAGAGAGAGAGAGAGAGAGAGAGAGAGAGAGAGAGAGAGAGAGAGAAAGAGACTGGACTAGTGCAGAAGCGATGTGAGTGTTATTGGGAATTACAACGGGTCTTTTGTACACAAAATCAGATGTGGGAGGGGCGTCCCCCACCCACCAGAAACCTTAATCCATGAAAACTTAATCAATGACTGCCTTTAAACCCTTTTCATGTGATAATATTAAAATCCCATAACAAAGGATAACCTAATCCGTGACTCACATATTCTATAAACTTTTTTCATCCTAAACTGATTGATTTATGCCAAGTTAAACAATTCTATAGAAGCTTAAGTATTTACTTTACAAATGAAAGTGGCCCATCCCAGAATGTTTGGAATGTGGCCCAGTCCAAAGTTCACAGTGGGCTAACTGCAAGTAACCCAGCCGCATTCTTTCAACAAAATGGTTGTCTTCTAAAACTATATTCTACAATTTACACCTTCAATAAATCCAAAGATCATGACCCAGAAGCCTGTGACCAATACCAAGGCTCTTAGATGTGACACGAATTTGAATTATAAGTTGTGTGAAAGCCAAAACTGCAGTTTGAGGAAGGATGGGAGCAATGAGCTTCTAAAGTTAGCTTGTGTTCATCCTGGTCTCAGAGTTTTTATATTTTGAGCTCACAGGAGCTTAATCTGGTTAGCGCTAAGTAGAAAGGGGGAGGAAATGGGGTCAATAGCCCCCAAACGCATCCTAGTGGTCTCGGGGTCCACGGCCCTTCCTGATCCCTAACGCTCAGTGGGCCTCCGTGGCCAGCTCCCAACACATGGATGTGCAAGCTACGACTCCACTGGACCCTCGGGTGCTTGATGCCATGCTCTCTTACCTTGTCAACTACTATGGGAACCCACACTCCCGGACGCATGCTTATGGCTGAGAGAGTGAGGCAGCCATGGAGCATGCTCGCCAGCAAGTAGCATCTCTCATTGGAGCTGATCCTCGTGAGGTCATTTTTATTAGTGGCGCGATCAAATCTAACAACATAGCAATTAAGGGGATGGCCAGGTTCTATAGATCACGGAAAAAGCACTTGATCACCACCCTGACAGAACACACATGTGTCTTGGACTCTTGCCGTTCACTGGAAGCTGAGGGCTTTCAGGTTACTTACCTCCAAGTACAGAAGAGTGGGATCATCGACCTGAAGGAACTCGAGGCTGCGATCCAGGAAGACACTAGCCTGGTCTAGTCATGACTGTGAACAATGAAATTGGAGTGAAGCAGCCTATTGCAGAAATAGGGCAGATTTGCAATTCCAGAAAGGTGTATTTCCATACGAATGCAGCCCGGGCTGTTGGAAAAATCCCACTTGATGTCAACGACATGAAAATCGATCTCATGAGTATCAGTGGTCACAAAATCTATGGTCTGAAAGGAGTTGGTGCCATTTACATCCTTTGCCGGCCCCGTGTGCGTGTGGAGGTCCTGCAGAGTAGAGGGAGGCAAGAGCAGGGTATGCGGTCTGGGACAGTACCCATACCCTTAGTGGTGGGGTTGGGGGCTGCGTGTGAGGTGGCACAGCAAGCGATGGAGTATGACCATAAGCGGATCTCAAAGTTAGCAGAGCGGCTGATACAGAAAATAATGAAGAGCCTTCCAGATGTGGTGATGAATGGAGACCCCAAGCACCACTACCCTGGCTATCAATCTCTCATTTGCCTATGTGGAAGGAGAGAGTCTGCTGATGGCACTGAAGGATGTCACCTTATCCTCGGGGAGTACCTGCACCTCTGCGCCCTTGGAGCCCTCTTATGTCCTTAGAGCAATTGGCACTGATGAGGATTTAGCACATTCTTCCATCAGGTTTGGCGTCGGCCGCTTCACTACAGAGGAGGAAGCGGACTATACAGTGGAGAAATGCATTCAGCATGTGAAGCGTCTCCAAGAAATGAGCCCTCTCTGGGAGGTGGTTCAGGATGGCATTGACCTCAAGAGTATAAAGTGGACCCAACACTAGAAGAATGGGCCCCTGACTCATCAACCCACATATAGCCATGCCCCTTGTTATGCCCAATGGATGCTCCAGAATTGGTGTAGGCCAGTTGTTTTCAACATCAACCCACTTCTATGACAGAAACACAAGGAAACTATCTTTCCCCAGCTTCAGGTCCTCTGGTGGGGAACACTCTCCATTTCTCTCCAGGAGTTTTTCTGTCCTCTTACAATGTGTGGACATTTTCATCCTGAAGCAATAGAAACACTTGTTATGATATTGCTGCTGGACATCTCTGTGTCCTTGGTGGGGAGAGCAAGAGGAACCAGAAGAAGGTTCTTTGTTCAGGGACCCCGGCTCTACAAGGAGGACATTTGAGTCATCACTTTCTGCTACTCAACTGGACTGGCTTCTTCAACAATTACATAATCAACTACAATTGAATGTTTTTTGTATCTCCAAAGATATCTCTTCATTGACTGTAGACTGAACAGCGAGTTTCTTAGAAGGCTTGTCTCCTTTCTACTCTTTTCTTTCCTTTATTTTCACCTAATGCAGTTATAAATATTTATATGACTCCACCCATCAAAAAATATTCATAAAAAATATTGGTCTGTGCATTCTTTTCCTGTGGTGTCTTAGTCTGGTTTTGGTATCAGGGTAATGCTGGCCTCATAGAAGGAGCTTGGGATGGTTCCCTCTTTAATTACATAGAAGAGTTTGAGGAGGATTGATGTTTCTTCGTTAAATATTTAATAGGATTCTCTAGTGAAGCTATCTGGTCCAGGGTTTCTCTTTGCTGGGAAGTTTTTGATTACTGGTTCAATATCCTTACTACTAATAGGTCTGTTTGGAATTTGTATTTCTTTAAGATTTGTTCTTAGTAGGTTGAGTGTTTCTGAGAATTTATCCATTTCTTCTAAGTCATCCAAGTTACTGGTATTTAATGATTCATAGTATTTGTTTATAATCCTTTTGATATCTGTGACATGAGTTTAATGCCCCCTCTTTCATTTCTTTTTTTGTGTGTGTGTTGGAGTCTCACTCTGTTGCCCAGACTGGAGTGCAGTGGCATGCTCCGGGCCACCACAGCCTCGACCTGCTGGGCTCTGGCGATCCTTCCGCCTCAGCCTTCCAAGTAGCTGGAACTATGGGTGTGTGCTACCCGGCTTGGCTAATTTTTTTCATTTATTGTAGAGACGAAGTCTCATCAAGTTACCCAGGTGGGTCTCGAACCCGGGGGCTCAGGCAATCCACTTGCCTCAGCCTCTCAAAGTGCTGGGATTACAGACTGAGCCACCGAGCCTGAACCCCCTCTTTCATTTCTAATTTTAACTATTTAAATCTTCTGTCTTTTTTTCTTAGTCTAGCTAAGGGCTTCACAATTTTATTGATCTTGTAGCAAACAAACAAACAAAACAGAATAAAAATAAAAAACCCCTCTTTTTTGTTAGGCTCTTTTTCCTATTATTTTTCTATCCTTGATGCCATTTATCTCTATTTTAATCTTTATTGTTTTCTTCCTTTTGCTAACTTTGGGTTTAGTTTGTTCTTTTCTAGCTCCTTGAGAGGTAAGTTTAGATTGTTAATTTGAGATCTTTCCTCTTTTGTAATGGAAGTGTTTACTGTCATAAATTTCCCTCGTCCTACTGCCTTCACTGTAGTTCATAAGTTTTAGTATGTTGTATTTTATTTTCATTTATCTCCAGATATTTTCTAAGTTCCCTTGTCATTGCTTCTTTGGTTCATTGGTTATTTAAAAATCTGGTGTTTATTTTTTACATTTGTATAGTTTCCTGTTCTTCTTCTGCTATTAATTTCTAGTTTTATTCCATTGTGATTAGAGTACATACTTTGAATGATTTCAGTCTTCCTAAATTTGTTAAGACATGTTTTTTGGCTTAACATGTTGTCTTTCTTGGAGAATGTTCCATGTGCCCTTGAGAAGAATGTATATTCGGTTATTATTGGGTGAAGTGTTGGGTCGTATGTTTGTTAGGTCCAACTGGTCTATAGTGTTTTTCAAGTTTTCTGTTTCCTTATTGATCTTCAGCCTGATCATTCTATTCATTATTAAAAGCTGGATAACTGAAGATTCCTGCTGTTATTGTGTTGCTGTCTACTTCTCCCTTCAGTTCTGATGATGTTTACTTCACATATTTGAAAGTTCTAATGTTAGCTGCATATATATTTGTAATTATTATATCCTCCTTGTGAAGTGACTTTTTTGTCATTAAATGATACTCTTTTTTTTGTCTCTTTGTTTTTGTCTTAAAATTTATTTTATCTAAGTATAGCCACCCCTGTTCTTTATAGATTCCCATTTGTATGGAATATATTTTTAACCCTTTAACATTTAGCTATTTGTGTTCTTGGAACCTAAGTAAGTCTTTTGTAAAAAGCGTAGATTTTAGACCTTGTTTAAAAAAAAAAAAAATCTAGCCGGGCTCAGTGGCTCAGCCTGTAATCCCGCGCCTTGGGAGGCTGAGGTGAGTGGATTGCCTGAGCCTGCGGGTTCGAGGTCCGCCTGGGCAATTTGGTGAGACCTCATCTCTACAATAAATCAAAAAAATTAGCCGGGCGTGGTAGCGCGCACCTGTAGTTCCAGCTACTTGGAAGGCTGAGGCGGAAGGATCGCCAGAGCCCAGCAGGTCGAGGCTGCGGTGACTGGGAGAGGCCACTGCACTCCAGTCTGGACAACAGAGTGAGACTCCAACTCAAAAAAAAAAAAAAAAAATCTGTCCAGCCAACCTATGTCTTTTAAATGGCATGTTTAATCAATTTACATTTAAAGTAACTATTGATAGGAAAGGAGTTACTGCTACCATTTTGCCAATTGTTTTCTGTACCTTGTGTAGCTGCTTTGTTCTTCGTTTCTTCTTTTACTGCCTTCTTTGGTGTTTTGTTGATTTTTTGTAGTGATATGTTTTGATTCTCATCTCATTTCTCTTCGTGTGTGTTCTATAGATATTTTCTTTGTTGTTACCACTGCAACTATGTAAAACATCTTAAGTTATAACAAACTAAGACTGATTAACAACTTGACTTCAATCATGTCTAAAAATTCTACACCTTTACATCTCTGCCGCCACTTTGCTATTGATGACACATATTACTTTTTTTATATTATGTATTTATTAACATAGACTTATAACTACTTTTATGCTTTTTAAGAATCCAATACCAGGCCAGGCTTGGTGATTCAGCCCGTAATTCCAGCACTTTGGGAGGCTGAGGCAAGTGGATTGCCTGAGCCTGAGGGTTTGAGACCAGCCTGAGCAACTTGGCGAGACCTCATCTCTACAATAAATAAATTTGAAAGAAAATTAGCCGGGTGTGGTAGCACATACCTGTAGTTCCAGCTACTTGGAAGGCTGAGGTGGAAGGATCACCTGAGTCCAGCAGGTCAACGCTGGGGTGGCAGTGAACATGCCACTGTACCCCAGCTTGGATGACAGTGAGACTCCAACTCAAAAAAAAAAAAAAAAATCAAACTAGCCGGGTGTGATAGCGCGCACCTGTAGTACCAGCTACTTGGAAGACTGAGGCGGAAGGATCACCAAAGCCCAGCAGGTCGAGGCTTCAGTGACTGGGAGCAGCCCTGCACTCCAGTCTGGGTGACAGGGTGAGACTCCAACTAAAAAAAAAAAAAATCTGCCCATAATTTAATAGGAACTTCCTTGTACCTGATCAGTCACTTTTCCCTTGCTGTTCTTTTTGTTCATGACTTTTTAACAGTTTAATTATGATGTGTCTTGGTGTAGGTCTCTTTATATGTATTCTAGTTGGTGTTCTTTAAGCTTTTTTAATTTGAATGTCTAGTCTTTCCTTCATAGTTTGAATGTTTTCAGCAATTATTTCTTCAAATAATCGCTTTGCCCCTTTTTTAAATTCTCCTTCTGTGACTCTTATAATGCGTATTTTGTTCTGCTAGATAGTGTCCCAGAACTCCCTTAGATTCTCCTTATATTCCTTCATTCTTCCTTCTTTTTGTGCTTCTGCTTTGGTAATTTCAAAAGTCCTATCTGAGTTCACTGATTCTTTCTTCTGTCTAGTCAAGTCTGCTGTTGAGCCCACTAGTGAATTTTTCAATTCAGTTATTGTATTCTTCAGTGCAGAGTTTCTCTTTTGTTATTCTTTATAGTTTTTATTTCTGTTGATATTCTCTTTTGTTCATGAAATTTTTTTCTGTTTTCATTAAGTTGTCTATCTGTGCTCTCATTTAATTCCATTGAGCATCCTTATAACAGTAATTTTAAAATCTATTTCTGGTAATTCTTATACCATTGTTTCTTCAGGGTTCATATCTGAAGATTTAATTTGTTTGTTTAAACATGCCATATTTTCTGTTTCTTTGTATAGTTTGTTATGTTGTTGTTGTTGTAGTTGGGATATCAGCATTTGAAAAACCAGTCACCTCTCTGAGACTTTGTAATCTGATTTTGTATAGGGGATATTGTCTTTATTCTTTCCAGCTAGAGATTCTGAAGACCTCTTAAGCCTTTTCTTGGAACGTGCTCTCTTTGGACTTGTGCAAAGTATTTTTTGTGCTCAAAAGAGAATGAAGCTAGAAATTAACAACAAAGAAAAACTGGAAAGATTCACAAATATGTGGAAATTAAACAATGCATTATTAAATAAGCAATGGATCTAAGAAGAAATCATATGGGAGATTAGAAAATATCTCGAGGCAGCTGAGCATAAAAACACAGCATAACAAAACATGTGGGATGCAGCAGAAGCAGTGCTAAGATGGAAATTCTAACTTTAAATACATTAAAAAAGAAGAAAGATCCCAAATCAGCATCTTAAGGAAGCAGAAAAAGAAAAATCTAAAACCAATCATAGCAGGAGAAGAAAATAAAGATTAGAATAGATATAAGTAGGATAGAGATATAAGTAGAATAGAGAAATCAATCTAACCAAAAGTTTATTCTTGAAAAGATCAGCAAACTTGATAAAACTTTAGCTAACTTGGCTAAGAAAAAAGAGAAATAACTCAAATAATTAAAATCAGAAAGAGAAGAGGGAACATTACTGACTTTATAGAAATGAAAGAATTATGACAGAGTACTACTGACAATTATATACCAAAAGATTGGATGAGTAGATAAAATGAACGAATTCCCCAAAACAAACAAACTACCAAGACTGAATCATGAGAAATAGAAAACCTGAATAGAGCTATAACTGTTAAGGAGATTGAATCAGTAATAAAAAACTACCAGAGAAAAGAAATCTCAGAACAAGATGACTTCAATAATGAATTCTTCCAAACACTTAAAGAAGATTCATCACAGCTGGGCTTGGTGGCTCAGCCTGTAATCCCGTGCCTTTGGGAGGCTGAGGTGAGTGGATTGCCTGAGCCCCCGGGTTCGAGACCCGCCTGGGCAGGCAAGACCTCATCTCTACAATAAATAAAAAAATTAGCTGGGCGTGGTAGCACACGCCTGTAATTCCGGCTACTCGGAAGGCTGAGGGGGAAGGATCGCCGGAGCCCGGCAGGTCGAGGCTGCAGTGGCCGGGAGCGGCCACTGCACTCCAGTCTGGGTGACAGAGTGAGACTCCAACTTAAAAAAAAAAAAAAGAAGATTCATCACTAACCTCTCTTAAACTCTTGCAAAAAAATAGAATAAAAGGAGACATTTTCTAACTCACTTTTTTGAGGCCAACATTACCCTAATACCAAAGCCAGGCAAGAACTCAACAAGAAAACTCAGACCAATATTCCCTATAAATATTGATGCAAAACTTCTCAATAAAATACTAACAAATTGAATCCAACAGTAAGTCAGAAGTCTCATACAACATAACCAAACAGGATTTATATGGAATGCAATAATGGTTCAACATACAAAAATCAATCAGTGTAATACATTAACAGAGTGAAAAAAAGATATGATCATCTCAATTGATTAAGAAAAGGCATTTGACAAAATCCAGTACCTATGATTGCTAATTTTGTGTGTTAACTTGACTGAGCCATGAGGCATTCAGATATTGGTTAAACATTATTCTGGGTGGCCAGGTGTGGTGACTTATGCCTATAATCCCAGCATTTTGGGAGACTGGGGGGAGAGGATTGCCTGAGCCCACAGGTTCGAGACCAGCCTGGGCAACTTACATGTTATACTTCAGTCACCTTTGAAGTACTCTCCATTTCATGTAGTACACCTATTTAGATGCTTTTTCCACTGCTCAAAACAGTTTTTGAACTCATCGATTTTTTTTTGTTTTAAGTTGGAGTCTCACTCTGTTGCCCAGGGTGGAGTGCAGTGGTACACTCATGGCCACACCAGTGTCAACCTGCTGGGCTCCAGCGATACTTCCACTTTCAAGAAGCCAGAACTACAGGTGTGCACTACTGTGCCCTGCTACTTTTTGATTTATTGTAGAGATGTGGTCTCGCCAAGATGCCCGGGCTGGTTTTGAACCCGCAAGCTCAGGTAAATTCACTCACCTCAGCCTCCCAAAGTGCTGAGATTACAGTCCGAACTTGGCCTGAACTCATCAGTTTTGATACCTTTTAGTGCTTCTGCCATTTTTTGTTCAAATTCTTCCACACCGGCAAAATGTTTCCCTTTGAGGACTTTTCTCATCCTGGGAAACAAAAGTCACTTGGGGTGAGATTGAGTGAAATGACATGAGGTCATGCTGGTTTAAGTTAAAAACTACTGAACACTCATCTTGATGTGGGAATGTGTGCTTGTAAATCACCCATCATGAAACAGGCAAATGCATTGAAAGAATCTACACACACACACACACACACACACACACACCCCTGAAGTAGAATGCAGCTTCTCACAACAACATTAGCTGGTACACTGATGCCAGTGGGCTCCTGGAACACTTACTTAATGGGGAAACCATCCTCCAAAAGATAATTCCAGGTTTTTTTGGTCCCCTCCCTTGTATAAGACAACTATAATTATATGGAAGCACAAAAGAGCCTGAATAGCTAAAGTTATCTTCAGAAAAAGAACAAAGCTGAAGGCATCACACTCCCAGACTTTAAACTTTACTGCAAGGATATAGTAACCAACACAGCATGTTACTGATACAAAAATAAACACATAGACCAATAGGACAGGACAGAGGCTTTGGAAATAAAGCCATTGACCTTCAACCAACGCATCTTTGACAAAGCCATCAATAGCAAACATTGGAGAAAGGAAACCATATTTAGCAAATGGGACTGGGAAAACTGGCTAATCACACGCAGTAGAATGAAACCGGGCTCCTACCTATCACCATATACAAAAATTAACTCAAAATGGATCAATGACTTAAATATAAAACCTCAAACTATAAGAATCTTAGAAGAAAACATAGGGAACACATTTCTGGACACTGGAGTAGGCAATGAATTCATGGCCAAGTCCAAGAGCAAATGCAACAAAAGCTAAGATAGACAAGTGGGACCTTATCAAACTGAAAAGTTTTTGCACAGCAAAAGAAATCATCAAGAGAGCAAAGAGAAAACTCACAAACTGGGAAAAAATATTTGCAAGTTATGCATCCTGGTCTAACATCCAAGATCTATAAGGAACTCAATGAATTGACAGGAAAAAATGTAAAAACCTAATAATCCCATTAAGAAGTAGGCAAAGAAGAAGGACAAAATTATGAACTTTGCAGCAGCTTGGATGGATTTAGAGTCTATCATATTCAGTGATCTATCACATAAACAAATAACTGAGTACCACATGTTCTCACTCATAAGTGCATCCTGAACATTTATCCCAATACTACAAGAAAAGAATTGGCAGTAGCGAGACACTGCCAGGGGAGGTAGGGGGCACATAACATCAATAAGGGTACATGATCCCAAACCAGGCAAAGTGAGGATCAGTGGGAGACCTAAACTTCACCTGTATGTAGACCACTTATGTACCCAACCCTGACTTTTAAAAAAAAGAAATAATAATTTTGAAAAGTGTGCAAAGGACATGAAAGACACTTCTCAATGCAAGACATACAAGAAGCCAACAAACATATGAAAAAAATGCTTAGCTTCACAAATCATCAGAGAAACGTAAATCAAAACTACAGTAAGATACCAACTCATACCAGTCAAGATGGCTATCATTAAAAAGTCCAAAAACAGGTCAAGTGTGGTGGCTCCTGCCTGTAATCCCAGGATTTGGGGAGGTGGAGATGAGAGGATTGCCTGAACTCAGGAGTTTGAGACCACCCTGAGCAATATGGTGAGGCCTTGTCTCTACAAAACATCAAAAAATTAGCTTGGCATGGTAGCTTATGCCTGTGATTCCAGTTACTTGAAAGGCTGAGGCAGATCACCTGCCAGCAGGTGTAGGCTGCAGTGGCTGTAAGCATGTCACTGCACTCTAGCCTGAGTGACAGAGTGAGACTCCGACTCAAAAAAAAAAAAAAAAGTACAAAAATAACAAAGGCTGCAAAGAAAAGGGGACGTTGGTACATTATTGGTGGTAATGTAGGCTAATTCAACCTTTGTGGCAAGCAGTGTGGTGATTTCTTAAATAACTAAAAATTGAGGTACCATTTGACCCAGCAGTCCCACTCCTGGGAATATACCCAGAGGAACATTAATCACTCTACCAAAAAGACACCTGCGCACATATACTTATTGATGCACTATTCACAATAGCAAGAGCATGAAACCAACTCAAATGTCCATCAGAAGTGAGCTGGGAAAAGGAAATTCGGTACATCTACTCAATGAAATATTGCACATAAAAAAAGAACAAAATCATGTTCTTTGCACCATGGAGGCAGCTGGAGACAATCATTCTAATTGAATTATTACAGAGAGAGAAAAAAAAAATCTAGGCCGGGCTGGGTGGCTCAGCACTTTGGGAGGCCAAGGCAAGTGGATTGTCTGAGCCTGCGGGTTCGAGACGGGCCCGGGCAACTTGGCGAGACCTCGTCTCTACAATAAAATTTTAAAAAATAGCCGGGCGTGGTAGCACACACCTGTAGTTCCGGCTACTCGGAAGGCTGAGGGGGAAGGATTGCTGGAGCCCAGCAGGTTGACGCTGGAGTGGCCATGAGCGTGTGTGCCAATGTACTCTAGCCTGGGTGAAGGAGTCAGAATCCAACTCAAGAAAACAAACAGAAAAACAAACAAAAACCACTGGATACTGCATTTCCTCTTTCATAAGTGGACACTAATTGGGCATGTAGTACAAAGGTGGGAACAACAGATGCTGGGCACTGCTAAGGTAGCAGTCCCTTGTCTACTACTGGGGGGAAAAGGCTTGCTAGAAGCCCAAACCTTGCCTTCACACAATTTACTTAGATAGCAAATCCTCACATGTACCCCACGACACTAAAATATTTTTTAAAAAAAAATACAGTGTACTATGGGCATAAAGACAGATATATAATATAGGATAATAAAATAGAATAGAAGCCTGGCTTGGTGGCTCAGCCTGTAATCCCGCACCCTGGGAGGCTGAGGTGAGTGGACTGCCTGAGCCCGCGGGTTTGAGACCCACCTGGGCAACTTGGTGAGACCTCATCTCTACAATAAATCAAAAAATCAGCCGGGTGTGGTAGCGCGCGCCTGTAGTTCCAGCTACTTGGAAGGCTGAGGCGGAAGGATCGCTGGAACCCAGCAGGTCGAGGCTGTGGTGACCGGGAGTGGCCACTGCACTCCAGTCTGGGAGACAGAGTGAGACTCCAACTCAAAAAATAAATAAAATAAAATAAAATAAAATAAAATAAAATAAAATAAAATAAAATAAAATAAAATAGAGAGCCTGAAAATGAACCCTTGTGTGTATGTATATACATAGCCAAACCGTTTTCAACAGGATGCTAAGACCACACAATGTGGATAGGACAGTCTCTTCAACAAACGATCTTTGGTGTAAAGGAAAATAAAAATCAATCCCAGGAAGCCCAAACTTATTATGCCAGCTGAGAGTTAAGCTTGAAGACCAAGTCATGCAACACTACCATCCTTTCCCCAAATGGATAGCTGTTCTATTGCAAACTTGTGTCAAAGAGTTATACATTAGCCAGACCCCTACAAGAAGGCAAAAGGCATCTCCAGATGACTGCACTCACAAATGGCTCATAGGTATTCTTAGCTGGCCCTTATGCTTTTTAAGATGTATATCCTCCCATAAAACAAAAGCATGTCAACTGTCACTTTAGCTCTGCAACCTCAATCTAATTCCTAAAACTAAAGTCTGTTAAATTTCACACTGACAATGTTGGTTACAAGTTTATCTTCCCACATACAGAACAAGGACAGGATGAGATCAATTGTTCCTCCATCTACCCTGAGACATCCACATAATTGACTCTCCCTTTACTCCGCTTTCTCTAAAGCTTCACATTATCTAATGCATAACATAGAGCTACTTAGGGCACTAAAGTTTCACAAAAATTTAACCATTTGCCTCTGCCAACCTCCCTTCTTACATGTTTTCTCCCCTCTTAAAAAATGTATCAATACTGAGCCTTCTCCATAGAGGTCACAGACATTTCTATAACTTTTGTTTTCCTAGGCATACCTTCAAGCTCTGGTTCAATAAACCTCCACTGATTAAGACTTTTGTCTCAGTCTCTCATTGGGGCTGACATTGGTCAACTGGATATTCACATGGAAAAGAATAAACTTGGACCCTTACCTTACATCACATACACTAGTTCAAAATTAATTAATGACGTAACCCTAAGACCTAAAACTTTAAAACTCATAGAAGAAAGCATAGGGGAAAAACTTCAGGACATTGGTTTCTTGGATATGTAGGAGAATGAACCCCAAAGGTTCTTAGATGGGATGAACCTACTACAAAATACAGATTAACAAGAGAAAAACAAAAAAGTGTATTTGCATGTATATTTCATATATACATGGGAGACACCTAGAGGATGGGTAGTTCTCTTTGAATTCTAGCTTATACAGCATTTTCAACAAAGAATAGGACATTTTTAGAGACGTGACAAGCCAAAGGAAAAGAATTTTGAGTCTTGTGTGTGCCTGTAATTCCGGCTACTCGGAAGGCTGAGGCGGAAGGATCGCCGGAGCCCAGCAGGTCGAGGCTGCGTGACAGAGTGAGACTCCCACTCAAAAAATAAAAATAAAAAATTTTGAGTCTTTATGGGTGGCAACTTGGGGGGGAAGGCAAATAGATGGCAAATAAAAGCTAGTTAATAAAGTTCTTGTATCATATCCTGATAATAAGAGTCTAAAGTTGTCTTCAGTGGTTAACCTTTGTTCTCTCTGATAGACAGGGGACAGACAGGAGAACTTTTTTCTTTGTAAATCTAGGTCCTGTTTTAGGCAAATAGAGGAAGGGCAGAGAGCATTTCTGGATCTGCTTCATCTTAATTGCCTTTAGCTCAAAGATTCTTCATATTTTGGGGTGGCATGTTCTGATCTTCTACACATATGATACAAAAACGCAGGGAACAAAATAGATAAATAGACTACCTCCAACTTTAAAACTTTTGTACATCAAAGGAAACAACAGAATGAAAGGGCAATTTGTGGAATAAAATAATTGCAAATCATATATCTGATAAGAGACAAATATCTAGAATGTATAAGGAACTTCTTCCACTCAACAACAAAAAGACAAATAACCAGATTTTAAAATGGGCAATGGGCCTTGAAAGGATATAACATGGATTTAATATACCCAATGAGCAGCCATTATTTTTTTCTGAGTAGGAGTCTCACAAAGTCACCCAGACTGGAGTGCAGTGGTACATGGTCACCACAGCCTCGACCTGCTGGGCTCCTAAGACCCTTCCGCCTTAGTCTTCCAAGTAGCTGAAACTACAGGCACACGCTACCGTGCCTGGCTAATTTTTTAAAATTTTTATTTATTGTAGAGACATCTTGCTAAGCTGCCCGGGTGGGTCTCGAACCCACAGGCTCAGGCAATCCTCTCACCTGGGTCTCCCAAAGTGCTGGGATTACACGTTGAGCCACTGAGCCTGACCATGAGCAGCCATTTTAACATTGCCTATATCATGTTTTTCTAGCAGTTCACTTTACCCTCTAATCACTAGCCAAGGATGGAATCGGTTTCTTAGAGGTAGCTACTGATAATTGTTTTACAAACCCCTCCCCCCAGTTTGTGTTGTACTAATTAGTTTTTCTGTTTCAAATATTTGGCTCCACATATTAGACCCACGTTAACCTAATCAGCCCTTTGTGACCTCAGCGACACAGACCCTACCACCATGGTGAGATAGAAAAAAAAAAACAGGAATTAAGCAGGAAAGCTGACCTCGAGGGTCTTATCTTAAGTAAGCAACTGCTTGCCATCTCTGCTTCTGTAAGTGCGCTGTAAGTAAGCAGCTACATGCCATTTTCCTTAACTGCAATCTCTACTTCTGTAAACACACTTTATTACACCTCATACGGAAACGTCCATAAAAATGTCTGCTTCAATGCTTGTTGTAAAAGTAGAAGTAACCGTTCCTGGTCCCAACTTTAAAATTGTAAACCCACCAATGGCAAACCCATGTATGTTGTAACTAAAAAGCTCTATAAAAGCAACTTGAAACTGAGGGTCGGGGCTCAGGTTTGGGGAGGTTTCTCCACCTGAGACTTCCAGAATAAACACCTTCAATTCTTCTCTCAGTCTCTGGTGGCTGTTCTGAGTGCATTCATTCCTGTTCCCGGTGAGTTGCTGCAGTTGCTGCAGTAACAATGGCAGCAATCATTTGACTAACCCAATCATGACCTGCTGTCCATCACCTAATGTCAGTACCTGCGCTTACTTGCTCCTTCTTGATGATGTGGAACAGACCACCACCCAATCATCCTAACGACCTTCCCCCGTCAAAGGGAAGGATTAAAAGGATTTAATCCCGAGCAGCCAGTCACCATTGCCTTGCTGAGCTACATGTGGCCATATGCTCTTTGAGCTATGGCTGCCACCATGTTTCCTAAGCTTTGGTCCTCTCCCCTTTCTTGGGGAGGTGAACCTCTCTCTCTCTCTCTCTCTCTCTCCCCCCCCATCCTCCCTTCCCTCCCCCAATTTACTTTCTAAATAAACTATATTTTCTAATCTAACTTCTGACAATTTTTTGCATCTTTCACATGGCACCAAATCTCACACCAGTCATCTATACCCCCGGCGGGTCTGACTTAACATTCTGGAGCACCTGCTGGGAGTGTGACCTAATAGACTTGAATATATATTTCTCTAAATAAGATATTCAAATGCTCTATGCTCTATAGCACATAAAAAGATAGTCAACGTCAGTAATCATTAGGAAAATGAAAATCAAAACCACAATAGAGGTAGAGGTGGAAGTGACCCAAATGGATGCGAGGTAATTGTCCAGGCATAGATTTCTTTCCCGCCATTCCTGGCTTCTTTCTGCCCCATCCCTGAGGGACCAGCCCCTAGTCAAGGCTGGTCTCTGCAGGATATGCAGATTCCCAGTAATGAGTCACAGATGCAGGTATCCAGAAGAGCTGAGAACAATGTGGGTCACACCCTAACTCACTGAAATTGTAAGCACCATATAGCAATTTGAATAATTAGCTTGCTTGATTCTAAAACTGCTTGATGTACCGTCCTGAGGTGCGGATTCTTTCTTCACTGCTGCCCACCATTGATGCCTCCTGTAAATTCTAATAACCCGATGCCTTTCCCTCTGGACCTCTGGGTGACTTCTTGGGAACAAGTAAAAAACTTTATGCTTAAGACCTCTCAAATTTGGGGCTACGACATTATAATGAGATATTTACCTCACACTCATCAGGATGGCCACTATAAAAAAATAGAAAATAACGTGTTGGCAAGAATGTGGAAAAAATTTGAACTTTTTTTCTCTCTCTTTTTTTTGGAGTTGGAGTTCCACTCTGTGGCTGGAGTACAATGGCATGCTCACAGCCACCCGAGCATCGTCCTACTGGGCTCTGGCGATCCAGCTAATTTTTTATTTATTGTAGAGACGAGGTCTCACCATGTTGTCCAGGCTGGTCTCGAACCCGCGGGCTCAGGCAATCCTCTGGCCTTGGTCTCCCAAAGTGCTGGGATTACAGGCTTGAGTCACTGCACCTGACCAAAAAATTGGAACTCTTATGTGCTTTTGGTGTGAATGTAATATTGTGCAACCATTATGGAAAACAGTACGAAAATTCCACAAAAAAATTACAAATAGAATTATCAATCAATTCCACTCTGGATACTTATCTGAAAGAATCTTTGCCCACCCATGTCCATCACAGCATTATTCATAATGGCTAGAGGTGGAAGTGACCCAAATGTCTATCAACAGATGAATGGATAATGAAAATATGGTATCTACATGAAAGGAGGGACCGTGAGAAACTTAGAAAAAACTTAGTCCACATATTGCCTCAGCACAACCATTTTTTGCTTGGACTGACATGCTTGAATCTAGCACAGGTTAGACATAGATAAATTTCCAACAGGCAGGTTTTAGGAAGTGTTCGGACATTTTACTGCAGGCCAAACTGGCAGCCTACCCCACCCCCTCGGCAAATTTCCATCAGATGCAAGACAACCTTTCAGTTCATAGTTTAGCATAATAATCTCTAAGAAACTTTCAGTTTCCTTGTCAAAGGTAGAAGGTCAAATATCACCCCTTAGCTAGCTGAAGACATAGAAATGATAATAAGACCACCTTTTGGCTAAGGAGCTTGTGGATTGGAAATGTCTGACAGATCTCTTGCAGGAAAAACCCCTCCCCTTGCCCCCTCCCATCTAGCCCACCACCATGGCAACAATCATGTGAGTAACCCACCCATCTGCCTGCTTTCCATCAAGTCAGTACCTGCACTTACCTGCCCCTTCATGATGACATGGAGCAGGCCATCACCCAATCACCTTAATGACCTCACCCCATCAAAGGATTAAAAGGACTCAGCCACGAGCAACCAGCAGCCATTGTTTTGCTAAGCTATGGTGGAGTCATATATGTAGTACTCTTTGAGCTATGGCCAGGCCGTATTTTCTTATGCTTTGGCCCCCTCCTCTACCTTGATAAGGTGGATTTCCTCTTTCTCTCCCTCTCTCTTTCTAATTTAGTTTTTAAATAAACTCTATTTTCTAATCTAACTTCTGTGTAATTCTTTGCATCTTTCTCACAGCAGTGGATTGCACACCAGACACCCACACCCCCAGCAGGCTTGAATTAACATTCTGGAGGCCCCGCTGGCAGTGTGACCTAGCATTTTTGGAGGGCCCAGCGAGATCGATCTAACACTGCATACTGTGGAATACTATGCAGTCTTAAAAATAAGGAAATACTGTTCCATGCTACAACATGGATAAACTTAGAGGTTGTTAGCGTTCAGGAGTGTAGGTAGGCCTGTGCTGTGGGAATAAAGAAAAGTATTGCAGAGACAAAGTAAAAGAATTTATGATACTTCCCAGGGAGAGAGTCTGGGAAGGGACCAGAGCTAAAGGAGCGTGGTGGTATAAGATTTGGGGAGAGTGTGTATTTAAGGTTTCTATGAGAAAGCCAGACTGGTGAAAAAAATTTACAGCAACTGCATTCTCAGGCTTATTAACATAGGTCTAGTGCCTTGAGGTTAAAGAGTGATACATTTTATGACTCCAGGTGATAGCCTTGCAGTTCCTCAGGGAGGCTGATCCTGGTCTATTAGGTCATGCTGGTTCTTTATGATTGAAAGACAAACTGAGAGTAGAAAATATAAACTGTACATGATGAGTTGTTTTAACTACAACTTCCTCTCCCATCCCTCTACAAACCCTACCAAGTACAAAGCAGGCTTGGGAAGGGTGCTGTAAATGATTACTATCTATCTCTGGGAAAAAATGTTTCTGCTCTTGGCTAATAACTAGAGAATAAATTAAAGTGAACTACTAGAAAAACACCACAAAGCTAAGAAATGTTAAAATGGCTGTTTTTTGACTATATTGAGTCCATCTTGGTCTTTTGTCTTTTCAGAGGTTCAATTAAAATTCTTGCAATCAGATATATTGCACAATAATTGTTAATTAAGGAGTATTGCTTAAGGTTGGGAAAAAGACAAACATTTAAGATAAATAACAATGCAATTGATAAGGAACTTTTGTAATGCCTGAGATGCTCTAAGGCACACCATGATTAATTGCCAAGTATGTGGGATAAGATAATTCAAAAGTGGAAGGGATGTCTGTTGATAGAAATGAGCTGGGAAGAATGAACAAAAGAGGGGACATTTAGAATTTCACAAGCAGAGAGATGAGAGGAGAGGAGAAAGTTATAAGTAGAATAATAGAACAGGCAAGAGTAATGAAGTGGAAATGGGCCAAGATGTATTCATGGACGACAAATAGCCAGTTTGGCTGAGACAGAGGTTCAGGGAGGTGAAGAGTTGAAATGGTTCTCTACAGGCTATAGAGGGCTAGAACTCTTAGAAGGGTGGGATTTATCTCACTGAGCTCTTATAGAATGGAAGTGGGGTCTGCTTGCTGGGTGCAGTAACACCAGATATCCACAACAAATTTGCAGCAAGAGAAAGGAAGCTGTTTATCTGCAGGGTGCCTTGCAAAGAAGACCAGACAACTAAGACTTAAATCCTGACTCCTTTGGTAGCTTGCAGGCAAGGGTTTTTAAGGGCAGGGGTAAATTTCAGGAAAGCAGAAGTTACAGGCAAAACCATAAATCAATAGATGGAGGTTACATACTGGTCTTGGCTTAAAAATGCAAGATATCTTTGAGAGACCCAAGAGACTCAAAAAGCTATACTTGCTGTAAAAGAAACATTCACTGTATTTTTACCTCACGTTCATTGTATTTTATACATCACTGCCTCACATTCACACGTTCATTGTATCTTATATATATCCCTGCCTCATGTTCACTATATTTCATGAATTCTTAGTATTTTAAATCCTACCTCAGACCCCGTAGGACTAGGCACATGTCAGGTGCCTGGTAATGACTGTGACTGTAAAATTATACAATGCTTTAAGCAGTGTTTGCACTTAGAACTTTGTTAAGATTTTGTTTATCCCAATTGCCATGTTGGCTTCTTCTGCTTCTGCAATGGGGTGTAAATGTTAAGCAATAAGCCCCGTCCGGACATTCCTTTGCTTAGGTTATGGTAGACTCTGTGGCGCCAGCCACTCTCCTGGTGGGCTTTGTGTTGTTTCAAACCTTCTGCTCACATGCCAAAGTTAATTTACACACAGTGACTGTGTAAACCTAGCTTATCTGGCATTCCACTCTGCCCATTTAGCCGTTTCCGGTCAATCACAGGCAACTGAGCTCAAGCCGGGCAAAACCAAAAACAAACCAACCAATCTCAAGCACCCCTGTCCCTTGATATCACTACAGACCTGATTGAGGACTAACAATGCAGGGTCCGCAGACTTCGGTTTCTACGTCATGACTTCTGATTGGTTAATGCTGCAAAACCTAGAAAAAACCTGTCACGCCCAGCCCCTCCCTCTGTACTTGTGCATAAAAACTGCTTGCTGTACTGAATTGGGGCTCTCAAGCTCGAGCTGCTGCATCGGTTTCGGTTTGTGGGCCCAGACTCGAGCCTGAATAAAGACCCTCATGTGTTTGCATCTGAGCTGGCTCTTTGGTGGTCTCTCGGATTTAGAATTTGGGGTTTAACATCTTGAAGTGGGATAACAATGCAATTGATAAGGAGCTTTTGTAATGCATGAAACACCCTAAGGTAAACGATGATTAATTGCCAAGTGTATTGGTTTACAGGTCATAGGTAGATTCAAAGTTTTGCTGAATTGCGGTTGGTTAAGGAAGAGAAGCTTTGTTTAAAATATAGGGTCAGCAGAAAAGCATGTTAGCTCTGGCTTATGGGCATGGCTCCCTCCAGGCCACTTAAAAAGAAATTAAGGAAAAGGAATGGTGGTTAGAGTTCGGTCTTCAGTTCCTCTTATCTGAGGTCTCCTGGGTTTCTGAAAAACAACTCAGACATATGTTAAGATGCTATCTTTAGTTTCTACAGGGAAACCGAATATCCTGTGACTCTAGCTTCCTTGGTTGTTGTTTTAGGATTCTATTACCTTCTTGCTTATCAGGTTGTTTATTTACTTTTGGGGGCTAGCTAGGTGCCTGGCATTTCCTTTGAAGGAACACAAGATTTTCCTTTATTTCTTGCTTGGGTTTGGGGGATGCACAGGTCCTTAAGAAGGGATCCTCTGCTCTGTCTCAGAGTCTCTGGAGAGGCTGGAGGAGGAGTCGTGATATGATCAAAGGAATATATTAGTAGTATAAGCTGGCAATATTGAGCACTCCCCACCTGAATGAGACTGACTTGTAGGTCAGATGAAGTCATGAGTGTTGTACCCGAATCCTGAATCCGAGAGACCACCAAAGAGCCAGCTCCAATGCAAATCACACGAGGGACTTTATTCAGGCTCGAGTCTGGGCTCACGTCCGGTACAGGAACGAGAGCCCTGACCCAGTGCAGCAAGCAGCTTATATACACAGTTACAAGGGAGGGGAAAGAACTTTAAACTTGTTCGCACATGATTGGGTAATTTCTCCTACTGGGCACAGGGGCGTTTGGGATTGGTTGGTTTGTATGGTCGCGGGTCGCGGCTGACCATCAACGGTCCGGCGGGCTGGGTGGAACCGGTTGGGACATCTGGAATGTGAGATTACTAAGGGAGTGGAGCAGGAAATGGGGCCAGAGGGTCTGCACCGTGACTCCGCGGTTTTCTTTTGGTATGTGAACTTGTTTACCAAAAGTATACTACTGGGCTTGGGCGGGAAAGCAAGCATACATCTGAGTTTTAAAAACAAGTTTCAATATACATTCAAAATAAGCTTCAACCTACACTTAAAACAAGTTTTATCACACAATTATGAACTAGATGGCCCTTGAGCTATTCAATAAGAACCTGACTTAGTCTGTTTTGTTCATGATCCTATCAGCAGAGGCAAGAATAGTACTTTTCATATAGTTGGTGCTCAATATGTATTAATGGGCTGAATGTAAAAAGATGAACAAATGGAAATAAAGTTGGGAATGTAAAAAAAAAAGCAGTAAGACTAGTAAGCCTTAGTGACTGATTGGATATGAATATGAAAATTATCCTAGCCTTTCTAACCATGAAGGAATTTATAACCTATTAGAAGAAAAACAGTGGCACCCACATCCAAGTGGCAATGGCTTGTAGTTAACAGGAACTGTTATGGTTTGAGTAAACACTCGGCTGCTATCTCTTGATGCCAATGAATTGAGAGGCAGGGAACTGGCAGAAAGAAGTTTATTTCTGAATTCAGAATTCAAGGAGACAGAACCTGCCACCTGGCATTTCTGGAACCGGTCTGCTCACCCTTAGGTTCCACAATCCGTGTTTATAAGTTTAGGGTTGCTGATACCAATACGTTGTCTCTGTGACTGACAGTATTGTATAGAACTTAAGTTCAGTCGCATTTTGTCAACAGTAGCATTTATGGTCCACATTTCCTGGAGCCAGTTACCAAAAGGTAGCTTACAGTTTTATCAGTAGCACCAAACCGAAGAGTTGATTAAGCTTGCCATAGAGTAAGGGAGTTAACAAAGCCTATTCCAAAGTAAAGCATTATTCACAACAACATATTGCTAACTGGTAGTTATAACACATACAAAGTTATATAAATCACAAGACAGCCAGGTTCGGTGGCTCAGTCTGTATTCCTGTGCCTTTGGGAGGCTGAGGTGAGTGGATTGTCTGAGCCTGCGGGTTCGAGACCCGCCTGGGCAGCGAGACCTCATCTCTTCAATAAATCAAAAAATCAGCCGGGCGTGGTAGCGCATGCTGGTAATTCTGGCTACTTGGAAGGCTGAGACGGAAGGATCGCTGGAGCCCAGCAGGTCGAGACTGCGGTGGCCGGGAGTGGCCACTGCACTTCAGTCTGGGTGACAGAGTGAGACTCCAAATAAAAAAAAAAAAAATCACAAGACATGTGTGTTAGGGTACGGACAGGGTGAGGGTGGATGGAGAGACGGAGAGGAGAGGGGGGACAAGGCACCAGTAACCCAGAGATCCAAGTAGTGCAAAGAATTACAACACACAAAAAGGTTAAGAAAGAAAAGTTTATTTAAAAAGTAAATTAGAGGGAGAAAGAGAAGGAAGAAAGAAGACTCACCTCCCCAAGGCTGGGTAGGGGGCCAAAGCCAGGTAGGATGGTTACAGCCATAGCTCCCTGAACACATGGCCACACCACAGTCTAGTAAAGCAATGGCCATTGGCTGCTTGTGGTTGAGTCCTTTTAACCATTCCCCTTGATGGGGGAGGATCATTAAGGTGATTGGGTGGTGGTCTGCTCCACTTCCTCATGAAGGAGCAGGCAGGCGCAGGTATTCACGTCAGGTGATGGACAGCAGGCATATGGGTGGGTTAGTCACATGATTACTGCTATGGTGGGGTTTATTCATGTCATGTAGGTCACAAAATGTTCCTGCAAGAGACTTGTTAGACATTTGCAATTCACAAACTCAGACATTTGCAACTCACAAATTCCTTGATCAAAGGAGGTCATATTATTACTTTTATGACTTTGGCCAGCCAAAGGGTGATCTTTGATCTTTGGCCTTGACAAGGAACCTAAAAGTTTACTAGAGATTATTATGCTA
>NW_007183134.1:290231-323694 GCF_000164805.1 Carlito syrichta
CCATAACAGGGTCATTATGGGACAACAAAAGCCAAACTTAACAAAGTTTTAAATATGAATGCTGCAAACACATACAGTGAATGTGGGGTAGAAAATCATATACTAATTCTGGGAATTTATAAAATATCACAAGCGTATTATAGCAAGGCGGTTTCTTATATAAAAGTCTTTGTTCCCTGCAGGTTTACATAGCCACTGCATGTAAATTATCACTGGGATAAAAACTGGTGATAGAGAGCAGCTGGCGCCTCTGAGTCTGCTGCCACCTTGTAGGAATGTCTGAAAGGGGCTTATCGCTTTATCATTTACATCCCGTTGTCAAAGCATAAGTTAGCTTACTAATTTGGGGCTGACAATGCTTAACCCAAGAGTTCTAAATACAAACACTGCTTACGCCATTATTGGTCACGACCCGGCACCCGACATATGCCTAATTCTACGGGGTCTGAGGTAGGATTTAAAGTACTAAGATTTCATTTGAGGTAGAATTTAAAGTACTAAGATTTCATAAAATACATGAGATAGGAATACACAAAATATATAGTAAACATGAGGTGGGGATATATGAAATATAGTGAACTAAACGCTACTTTTACAGCAAATAAGTTTCTTGGTTTCTTGGGTCTCTCAATAGCATGCTCTTAAACTAAATCTATTGTTGTCTTCTCACAGTCTGGGTGACAGAGTGAGACTCCAGCTCAAAAAAAAAAAAAGACTCAACTAAGAATAAGCTAAGTTTCTTCTAGGTTTATGTAGGTACCTTTCAATGTGGTTACATGGGTGCTATATTTTCAAATCTATGACAATGATAAAAGAGAGTGAATAGGGATTCGTTTCTCTCAGTTGAGTGAGCGGGATCTGCAGGGAATCAAGGGTTCTTTGAAGTGACTTAATGAGGAATGTGTAGGAGATAAGGGAATATGCTTTCCTTTGCTAATTTTCAGGAATTTAGGTATGTGCAGGTCTGCTCGAATGCTCATTATTCCTTTCTTTAAGGGTTGTGGCAATATGGGAAGACAATAGTGAGTTTCTATATCAGAACTAGATTTGAATAGAGAAGTCAGGACTGTCGATATTGATTTTCAGAATCTTTTGTGCTTAGATAACATTTTAATCCTTAGACAGAGATGATATGTAAGTTAAAGATAGAAAAAACAGAGCAATAGAAAGCCAGTGTTGGAAATTTGGGGGGCAACTACATTTAGGGGATTAGAAGTAAAATACATTAAAACTTTTCTGAGAAAAAACACATCCTGAATGTCTTCAGAGTTAAAACACAGCAAAAGTAGAATTTTAGGATTTTTAAGACTAGCCTGTACATTCTTAAGAATATATAATATTAAGAATAATAGTGATTAATGATGTGAAATGACTGAAATGACCTCTCAATGATTTAAGATCAAGTTACTAAAAAAAAAAATCTAGCTAAAACCAAGAAGCAAATTCATTATCCTGTAATGTGCCCACATGGCAACAAGCACTCTCTTAGCCAGTCTTCTGTGGGACCCCTCCCAACCCACATCTTCCAAGATCCTAAAAATCCATTCCCTGGCATTCTCTCCTGGTTTCCGCCATTGCCTATAAGACAGTACCAGGGAGAACTTTACAGATACTCCTCAATCTATCATGGGGTTACAGGTAGATAAACCCACCTCAAGTTGAAAATATCGTAAGTCAAAAATACTTTTAATAGACCTAACCTACCAAATATCGTAGCTTAGCCTAGCCTACTGCAAATGTGTCCAGAATACTTAGTAAGCCTACAATTGAGCAAAGCACAATTTTGTATATGTGTTCTGGAACACGATTTCTATTTTGTAGTAAAGTATTGAATATCTCATGTAATTTATTGAATTCTGTGCTGAAAGTGAAGAACAGAATGATTGTATATGTATTTGCCATTCATGTACACAGTTGAAAGCACATGGGGCCTGAAGAGTGAACTAAAATCAGTTGCTGGATGATGAGGTTGCTATGATGACAGAGTCATCAATTTCTCTCTCTTCTGATGAGGCTTGAGAATTGCTGGTAGAAGGCACCAGAGCATCAGCACTTGTTGATGGTTAGTAGGCATGGTGTTCCTCAGGCATGAGGAGACAGTATTGCCAGCCTGGGAAAAGATCTAACTCCACCATTCACAGTATGGCTTCTACTGAATGCATATCACTTTTGTAACATCATAAAGTTAAAGAATCGTTAAGTTGAATCATCATAAGTCAGGCACTGTGTGTATTTACTTTCCTTTCAGGGTATTTTGAGTTGAATCACAGAAGCCTTCTGTCTGTTTTTGCTTGCCATTTGTACAGGTTTAAAATGACTACCCACTGGGTTTGGTGGCTCAGCCTGCAGTCCTGCGCTTTGGGAGGCTGAAGTGAGTGGATTGCCTGAGCCCGCGGGTTCAAGACCCGCCTGGGCACTTGGCGAGACCTCATCTCTACAATAAATCAATAAAATTAGTCAGATACGGTAGGCACGCCTGTAGTTCCAGCTACTTGGAAGGCTGAGGCGGGAGGATCGCCAGAGCCCAGCAGGTTGAGGCTGCAGTGGCCGGGAGTGGCCACTGCATTCCAGTCTGGGTGACAGAGTGAGACTCCAACTCAAAAAATAAAATAAAATAAAATAAAATGACTATCCTGTAGCCCGGCCAGGTCTTCAATCAATTAAAAATTCATTTCGCAATTCATTTCACATCTCCTCACAGACAATAAATCAATTGGAGAAATATAAAACACGTGGACATTTCTAGCTAATATTGGTATAAACAGAGGTTTCAGTTGCCTTCTACTCAGTGGAGAGCTCCAAAGCTGATAGAAGGCACCGGGACATCAATATTTGTTGATGGTTAGCAGACATGGTGTTCTTCAGGTCCCTGGTCAATCATGCCACATGACAGTAGAGAATGTCTCTTCACTGAAAGACTGTGCTCTGTTCTGCACAGTGTTATCAGCATGCTTAGAGGTATCAAGTTTAAATGCCCATGCAGAATTTAAATTAGGTCTGCTATTAATAGCTATTGACTTAGCCAGATGTAGTGGTGTGTGTTTGTAGTTCCAGCTACTTGGAAGGCTGAGGCAGAAGGATTGCTTAAGCCCAGCAGGTCAAGGCTGTGGTGGCCATGATCGTGCCACTGCACTCCAGCCTAGGTGACAGAGTGAGATTCTAACTAAAAAAACAAAAAACAAAAAACAGAAACGCTATTGACTAAAGAGAGAGGATTTTCTAAATTAATTATTTTTTACACTTTATTGATATATACAAGGGAGACCCCCCAAAACAATTTATTTATAAGAAATTATGTATTCATTCATACATGTATAAACTTCAGTCACCTTCGAAGTACTTTGATGTGTACACCTATCGAGAAGCTTTTTCCACTGCTCAGCAGTTTTTGAACTCATCAATTTTTATGCCTTTTAGTCCTCTGCCATTTTCACCTCTCTCACATCAGCAAAATGTTTCCCTTTGATAACTTTTTGCATTGGGGAAACACACACAAAAAAGTTGCTAGGGGCAAGATTGACTGACTAGGGAGGAAGGGACAGTTTGGTCAAAAACTGCTGAACACTCATGGTGGAAGAGCCAGTCACCTGTTTGTGACAAATTGAGACACTTCTGCAAATTGTGACACAGCCTTCTAAAAACTTCCAGATAAAAACTTTGGTTGACCAACTGATTTGGAGGAACAAATCCTGAGTGTACTACAAGGGACTTGCCCTCCAAAAGATAATTCCGATTTTTTTTAGATCCCCCTCATAATTAAGTACAAACAGCACTTAAAGTGATTTGTTTTCATATATGTTTACACACATGAAACCATCACCACAATCAAGAAAGTAAGCAGTTCCATCACCTAAAAAGTCTTCTCATGCTGTTTTGTAACCCATCCTTTCCTCCACCCTGACCCCAGGAATTTTCTAGAATTTTATACAAGTATTATTAAGTATGTATTTTTTTGTAAGGCTTTAAAAATTTTCATCATAATATTTCTGAGATTCATCCATGTTGCTGTGTGTATCAGTAGTTTATTCCTTGCTATTGCTATGTAGTATTCCATTGTATGCACATACTATAGTTTACCTATTCTTCTATTGATGGACAGCTGGGATATTTCTAGTATTTGGCTTCTGCAAGTAAAGCTCCAACAACTATCCATAAATCTTTTTGTGGACATGTTCTTATTTGTCTTTAATACATAGCCAATTATACCTTACCTGGAGCATATAGTGGCTGCATACTTAACTTTTTTTTTTTTTTTTGAGTTACAGTCTCACTCTGTCGCCCAGACTGAGGGCTCCGGTGATCCTTCCGCCTCAGCCTTCCAAGTAGCCAGAATTACAGGCATGCGCTACCACGCCCGGCTGATTTTTTGATTTTTTATTGTAGAGATGAGGTCTCACTGCCCAGGCGGGTCTCAAATCCGCGGGCTCAGGCAATCCACTCGCCTCAGCCTCCCAAAGGCGCGGGATTACAGGCTGAGCCACCGAGCCCAGCTCATACTTAACTTTTTAAGAAATTACCAAGCTTTTCCCAAAAGTGGTTTGCACCATTTCACATTCCCACTGGCAATGTACAAAAGTTCTAGTTGCTCAACATCCTTGCCAACACTTTAGCCATCCTAGAAAATATGTCGTTGGATCTGTGGTTTTAATTAGCATTTCCCTAATGACTGATGGTGTCGAGAATCCTTTCTTGTGTTTATTGGCCAGTCATATTTCTTCTTTTACAAAATATCTGTTCAAATCTTTTACTCATTTTTTTGTTTTGTTTTTTTGTTTATTTTATTTATTTATTTATTTTTGGCGTCCCTGGGTGGGATGAATCTTTTGCTCATTTTTAGCTGGGTTGTTCATCTTATTGTTGAGTTATATGAATTCTTTCTATATCTGGACATAAGAATGGATGTCCATGGATGGTGGGTAATAAAAGACATGGATGGTGGGTAATAAAAGCCATCCATTGTCTTTCATCTGAGAATGTCTTTATTTCACCTTTATTACTGAACGATATTTTCACAGGAGATAGAATTCTGGGTTGATGAGCTCTTTTATTTCAGTTCTTTCCAGAAGTGGTTCTGCTGTCTTCCGGCCTTTGTGGTTTCTGCTGAGAAATCGTGGATATTGAATCATCATTTTCTACTATCGAATATGTGCTTTTTTTTTCTATAGGTGCTTTCAAGAAATTTTTAGTTATCTTTGGATTTAGAAGTTTGATTATTATGAGCCTAGGCAATGTTTTATTTGAATTCATTCTCTCTGGCGTTTGCTAAGTGTCTTGAATCTGTAAATGTATGTCTTTCACTAAATTTGGGGAGATTTTTTGAATCTTGTTGAAAATAATTTTTTTGTTCCAGTCTTTTTCTCCTCTCCCTCTGTGACTCCATTTATACTATGTTAGATCTTTAGATGATAGCACACAAATATCTGACACTCTGGGCTTATTTTTTCTTTAATCTTTCATCTCTCTATTTTGTAGACTGGATAATTTTTATTGCTCCATCTTCAAGTTTATTAATTCTTTCTTTTATCATCTTCATTTGCTGTTGAGTCCATGCAGTGATTATTCTTTTTACTTCAGACATTGTATTTGTCAGGTCAGCATTTTTCACTTGGCTCCTTCTTATAATTTTCATTTTTCTGTTGAGAATTTACATCATATCATTCAATTCAAGTGTTCAAGTATGTCTTCCTTCATCTTATGAAGCATACATAAAATAGGTGCTTTAGTCTTTGTTTAATAATTCCCTCTTGAGATTGGCATTTGTTGATTATCTTTTATATTGAGAATTGGTCCCATTTTTCTGTTTGTTTCTATGTGGAGAGATTTTGAATTGTATCCTGGACTGTGAATGCTCTATGTTATAGACCCTGGGTCTGCTGTAAGGTTCTGTAGAATGTTGATATCCGTTTTAGAAAGAAATCAACCCAGTTTATGTTTAGACCATAAGTTCTATCCCACCTTTTATGACTATGTAAATTTATATTTTATGACCGTATAAATTTAAATACACATGTGCGCGCACACACACATATACATGCACGCCTTTCTACTTTGAGAACTACTAGAAGAATCAGCAGTCATTCATTGATTTTTCTAGTTAAGGATCAATTATCAATTAAGGATCCCCTTGCCACCCCACTCCCACCAACCACCTCAGTTCACTAAATTCCAATGTAACAACTAATAAAAGGAGGAAAAATGGTTCCCTTTTAGGTTAGTTTACTAAAAGATGCTTTCTTTAGTTTACTTCTGATCCTGCCTGGATCGAAAGCTTTTCAGTCTTATTTCAAGTTTGAACACTTTTTTCCAGCAACACTTAATGAGTTTAGCCTGCCAAATCATTTTCTAATTTCTCTTTTATCCTTTTCATCTGAACATTTTCTTTCTTTTTTTTAAATTTGAGTTGGAGGCTCACTTTGTTGCCCAGGCTGGAGTGCAGTGGCACGCTCATGGCCACTGCAGCCTTGACCTGCTGGGCTTAGGCAATCCTTCTGCCTCAGCCTTCCAAATAGCCAGAACTATGTGCACTACCACACCTGATTAATTTTTTAAAATTATTATTTATTGTAAAGTTGAGATCTCACCAAGTTGCCCAAGCTGTTCTCGAACCCATGGGCTCAGGCATTCCTCTCACCTCTGTCTCCCAAAGTGCTGGGATTATAGGCTTGAGCCACCATGCCCAGTCTGTACATTTTCTTAAATCCCATATTCAATTTAATCAGAGCTCAAGGACATAGAATTACATTTAAGACACACAGCATTAACCACACTCACTAACTTCCTATTTATACCTAAATCCTGCTTATCTTTCTAGTCTAGGTGGCAAAGCCACAGATGCAGCCTCTGGTGTTGGGAGCCAGCCATGGAGGCCCACTGAGCGTTAGGGATCAGGAAGGGCCGTTGACCCCAAGACCACTAGGATGCGTTTGGGAGCTATTTGACCCCATTTCCTCCCCCTTTCTACTCAGCACTAACCAGATTAAGCTCCTGTGAGCTCAAAATATAAAAACTCTGAGACCGGGACGAACACAAGCTAACTTTAGAAACTCATTGCTCCCATTCTTCCATAAACTGCAGTTTTGGCTTTCACACAACTTATAATTCAAACTCATGTCACATCTAAGAGCCTTAGTATTGGTCACAGGTTTCTGGGTCATGATCTTAGGATTTATTGAAGGTGTAAATTGTAGAATACAGTTTTAGAAGACAGCCATTTTGTTGAAAGAATGCGGCTGGGTTATTTGCAGGTAGCCCACTGTGAACTTTGGACTGGGCCATATTCCAAACATTCTGGGATGGGCCACTTTTGTTTGTAAAGTGAATATTTAAGCTTCTATAGAATTGTTTAACTTGGCATAAATCAATCAGCTTAGGATGAAAAAGGTTTATAGAATATGTCAGTCATGGATTAGGTTATCCTTTGTTATGGGATTTTAAGATTATCATATGAAAAGGGTTTAAAGGCAATCATTGATTAAGTTTTCATGGATTAAGGTTTCTGGTGGGTGGGGGACGCCCCTCCCACATCTGACTTTGTGTATAAAAGATCCGTTGTAATTCCCACTAACACACATTGCTTCTGCACTAGACCAGAGTCCAGTCTCTTTCTTTCTCTCTTCTTCCCCCCAATTGCCAATGCCGTCTCCACCTTTGGGGTACCCTGAACCCGGCTGGAGCTGGTCCCCGGCACACTGGTATTTGTGTCTGTTCCTCACAATCTTCTGCCGATGTCCTTGCCTGAAGTTCTTTCCCTGATTGTTCTCTTCTGACCACCTAACAGGGACACAACTCAGCATTGTTTCATTTTTATCTATGCTTTTGCTGTTTTTTATTCACAATAGACAGTCACATTTGGATTTTGAACCCATGCTAAAAATTAAATTATTGATGAAATGCTTGATGCATAAAATGGTTCTGGTTAAAATAAATTTCCATAAATCTTACTTCATAGTTATGTGAACAGAGACCATTGAAGTTTATATTTTAATACTTTGTAATTGTAATTGAGTATTATGCACTACATATACTATGAGAAGATAATATCATTTTTAAATTGCGTTACTTAGAGAGAAAAAATATGATTTCCATAGTGGTCTCATCCAAGTCTTCATTTCCGACAGCTGGTACAAGTCTCATCATCAGAGGAATTTGAGAGGAACATGAGTTATGCCTTTGTCATGCTGTGAAAAATTCCGGATTGTCCTGACAATTCAGAATGTATTAAGTTAAAGATTTCACTGCCTATTATGCAAATTGTTAAGCCTATAGAACTTCTTTGGGGAATATCTCGCCAAAGTGGCTTATTCTGCCATTTGTTTTATGCTTATCAGATGGCTCAGAGGGATTACATTTGCAAAGAGCTTTTGAAATTGATAGGAAGAACAACACTGCTAATATATTTCTAGAAAAAAATTAGAAACTAATATTCCATTCAGCAATTATTTACTAATAACCTCCCCTAGGTCCTCATTATGTTAGCTCTGGGAGGAATGCCCAAGATTTCCAACAGAATATGGGCCTTCAAGGAGCTATGAGACAACTGGAAGATCTTTGAGGAGCACTTTCAATCTGAGGAGAAAGCTCAGCATACCTAAGAGCCGTTGGGAGTCACAGCAGTCTCTAGCCAGAGCGGTCAGGGCTGCATAGGCCGTCCCAGAGGACTTGCCACAGACTCTGGAAGCTGAAGACGTGATTGTTCATCAGAAAATAGAGGCAGGAGCCACATATACTTAACATTTACATGATTTTTATACATTTTTGAAAACTATATGAAATATCAGTCTGACAGAGAAATACACCTTCTGTATAATACAACTTCAAGAGAAAACGATTACTGCAGGTATTAAGAGATGTGTCTTTGTTTACTTTGCCTTTCTATGCAATCCGAGCTAGGAAAATGACCTTGATGCTTCACGTTGGCTTCTGTCAGACATCTGGAACTGTGCTGGAGAGTGATTGTCCCATTAGGAGCAAGTGATTCTGAGGCTGACATAAATAACAAGATTGTTGGGAGGCTGAGGTGAGAGGATTGCCTGGGCCCATGGGTTTGAGAACAGCCTGGGCAACTTGGTGAGACCTCGTCTCTATAATAAATTAAAAAATGAGCTGGGTGTGGTAGTGCACGCCTCTAGTTCTGGTTACTTGGAAGGCTGAAGTGGAAGGACCGCCTGAGCCAAGCAGGTTGATGCTAGGGTGGCTGTGAGCGTGCCACTGCACTCCTGCCTGGGTGATGGAGTGAGACTCCAACCCAAAAAACAAAACAAAACAGGACTGCAATTGTGGGAAAGGTTCTGGATGGGGTGCAGGGCAAGAGTATCACAGAGGCAGATACTGGGAGAATTATCTCTTGTCATAATTTCAAACAAGTGAGAAAAGCAGGTAACAGTGGGGAGGGAGTTTTTTCATGGCTGAGGAGAAAACACACAGGGCATCCTATGACATTTAAAAATGTATAATTAGCCACTAAAGAGTTTCTACTGCTGGTGAAGGAATGAATGTCACAGGCATTCACAAGTTCTGTTATTATAAGAAATCTGGTGAGACTTCCTTATCTCTGCATCACGAATTCTCTGGTCTTTTAAAACATATTATTACCTTTACAAAACAAGACAAGTCTTAGCAGAAAGCATTTAGAGAATGCAAAAGAAGTGAAATGTTGATGGACATAAATGTCAGCCACTGAGACACTGAACCGCTGTTTTGTGGAAGAACCACCCAACAGTGCTTAGAAAATGCATACACGGCAGGGCGCGGTGGCTCAAGCCTGTAATCCCAGCACTTTGAGAGGCCGAGGTGAGAGGACTGGCTGAGCTCAGGGGTTCGAGACCAGCCTGGGCAACTCGATGAGACCTCATCTCTACACTAAATCACAAAAACAAGCCAGGTGTGGTGGCGTGTGTCTATAGTTCCAGCTACTTGGAAGGCTGAGGTGGAAGGATCACCTGAGCCCAGCAGGTCGGGGCTGCGGTGACTGTGAGTGTGCTGCTGCACTCTAGCCTGGGTGACAAGAGTGAGACTCCAACTCTTAAAAAAGAAAAGAAAAGAAAAGAAAAGAAAAGAAAAGAAAATGCGCACACTCATTACTACTCAGTGAGAGTTTCTTAAATGGTTAGTTTTGGTTCTAAGGTCCATCTTGATGTTTCCCCAACCAGGACTCAACAGTGACCTTGCCACACTGTGCAGACAGCAATACCCAAGCCCTTGACCCATTGGCCTGCTCGTTGGTTCTTCTGACCTCCACTTCTCTTCATCCAACCAACTAGGACATCTGCCTTCAGATGTTCTCACCATCCTCTTAAACGCAGGACACACAAAACTTACCTCAGAATTTTTTTTTTTTTTGAGTTGGAGTCTCACTCGGTCGCCCAGACTGGAGTGCAGTGGCCGCTCCCGGCCACCACAGTCTCGACCTGCTGGGTTCCAGCGATCCTTCTGCCTCAGTCTTCCAAGTAGCCGGAATTACAGGCCCACGCTACCACACCCGGCTAATTTCTTGATTTATTGTAGAGATGAGGTCTCTCCTGCCCGGGCGGGTCTCGAACTCTCAGGCTCAGGCAATCCACTCACCTCAGCCTCCCAAAGGTGCGGGATTACAGGCTGAGCCACCGAGCCCGGCATAATTTTTATCTGTACATCTCTCCTGTTCGTGGAGTGCCCATTCTCATTGCCCCAACCTCCTTGTTGAGTTTCACAATCCTTTACTAACTAAAGCTCACCTATGTATAGAGCCTCTCACGTTCCTATGCAATTGTCTTGTTCCCCATCATGACCCTGGTTATCAGCCACCACTTACTTGTCCAACTAGCTGATTCAGGTTGCACCCTTCAGCTGGTTTATGATGTCAAACGCACCATTTCATCCCAACAGTCCCCTGATGGAAAGTCCTGAGGCTTCCTGAGGCATCGCGTCCAGTCTCCTTTCTACCTGCTTGACTTTACTGAGCTCTCCCGAATCAGGCCCCATCCACTCTGTTCTCAGTCCCCTCAGCCCCATTACTCCCACCAGTTCCCCTGCTTTGAGCCAGGAGGTCTAGACCTATGCACCTTGCTCCCATACTCCCTGCACCAAACACAGCTGAGCCTCTGAAAGCACCTTGTTATTTGGGCTGCCTCTCCTAAATGCTGCCACTGCACGTTCCACAAAGCCTAGCAACAGCTGCCTCTTGAACCTTTCCCAAACATACCTCTGTCACCCAAGCTGGAGTACAGTGGCACAATCTTGCCTCCTTGCAAGATTTATGATGTTCTAAGGTAAAAACACATAGACCTCCTGGTCCCAGTAATCTAACAGAGCATTTATCTGCTTTTATCTTGTTATCTGGTTCAGGCCTAAATTAGCGCTTTATTCATAAACCTATGTGGGTAAAAATGTTTCACAGTCACATGTGTGTCATTTTAATTATAATGCACGACTTAGAGTTGGTTGTATAGGCAGACAGCATAGGAAAACCAATAAGGTTTGATATAAATCAGGTTTTAATCTCCATGTCAAAAAAAAAAGCAGCCCCTTTTAAAATTTTTTCTTGTACTTTTTCTGTATTTTTATTATGAAATATAACATATACAGAAAGGGTCAATGTAACATATATGTACCTCTGAATAAATAATTATAGAGTCAACACTTATATAACCACTGTCCAGGTACATTAGAAACTTTTACCAAGAGTTCACTGACACTTGCATAAGCTTCAGGGAATTTGTGGGTTCTCTGAAATTAAATGGAAAATTAGGGATTTTATGCATTTTTCTGGGGAAAAGACTTTAGAACTCAGAACCGTAAAAGAGTTCCTCTCACATTTGAAATATGTGATCAGCACAACAGGATAAAGGACTTGAAGACTTAGTAACTATGCACTCTTAGACTGGTTTTTTTTGTTCTCAGAATCTTTGTTTATTTATTTTATTTTATTATTGTTATTTTTTGAGTCAGAATCTCAGTCTATCACCCAAGCTGGAGTACAGTGGCACGATCTTGCCTCCCTGCAACCTCGACCTCCTGAGTCTAGGTAATCCTTTCACCTCAGCCTCCTGAGTAGCTGGGACTACAGGTGCATGACTAATTTTTTGTTTTTTTGTAGTGACAGCCTCTTGCTATGTTGCCCAGGCTGGTTTTGAACTCTGGGGCTCAAACAATCCGCCTCAGCCTCCCAAAGTGCTAGGATTACAGGAGTGAGCCACTGTCCCCTGTTTTACTCTCTGAATCTTTTTTCCCCCGTCCAACTTTATAGAGGTATAATTGAGACATAAGAATTGTATATACTTAAGGTTTCACATATGTATACATTGTGAAATGATTATCAAAATCAAGTTAATTAACATATCCATCCCCTCACATGGTTCCCTTTTTATTTTCTGTGATGAGGACATTTAAGATCCACTCTCTCAGCAAACTGTAATTATGTAATACAAAATTGTTAACTGTAGTCACCATGCTGTACATTGGATCTGTAGGAATTGTCTTGCATGGTTGAAATTTTGTAGGCTTTGACCAAGGTCTCCCGATTCTACTCTCCTTCTCCTCAGACTCCTGCGACCACCGTCTTTTGTTTTCGGGGCCTATGCCACATAATAAAATTGTACTTGCCACTCTAGGATACTTTTCTTTTTGGGGGGAGGGGGATGCAAATACTTGATTTAAGGTGATAAAAATGATAGTGAGAGGAAAAATATAGCAGAATCTGACTTTCTTTATTGTTCTGCTCCTTTTCACTTTAAAATTTGTGTAATTGCTATCCCACTACATCCTTCTTCATCCAGTGTTATCTCCTTGAACTTATTTGAGAACAACCAGCCTGCTTATAACGTCGGGATAAAATAAGAATGCAAGCCCTAGTAATAACCTTAGAGAAAATGGAAGAAAAACTTAATGTAAAGGTAATCTATGGAATAGGGGAAATATTTGCAAACTATATATCTGATAAGAGCTAAGTCCTAAAATGGTGGCTCATGCCTATAATTCCAGTACTTTGGGAAGCCGAGATGAGAGGATTGCTTGAGCCCAGGAGTTCAAGACCAGCCTGGGCAACATACCAAGATCTCCTCTCCAAAAAAAAAAAAAAAAAGCTAGGCATGGGTGCATTCCTGTAGTCCCAACTTCTTGGGAGGCTGAGGCAGAAGGATCGCCTGAGCCCAGGAAGTCTGTGGTGAGCCCCAATTGTGCCACTGCACTTCAGCTTTGGTGACAAGAGTGAGACTCCAAATCTCTCTCTCTAAAATATATTATATATATGGAATGCCTACAACTCAATAGAAATAAAAGCAACTCAATTAGAACATGGGCAAAGAACTTACATAGATATTTCTCCAGAGAAAACATATATATGCCAGCTGGTATATGAAAAGTTTCTCAACATCACTAATCATCAGGAAAATGCAAATTAAAACCACCATGCACTATCATCTGACATTTGTAGAATGACTATTTGCAAAAAACAAAAGACAAATAAATATTAGCCAGGATGTGGAGAAACTGAAACTCCTGCACACTGTTGGTGGGGATGTAAATTGGTGCAACCATTATGGAAAACAGTATCGGAGCTTCCCAAAATATTAAAAATAGAACTGCCAGATGAGCCAGCAACTCCACTTCTGGGTATGTATCCAAAATAATTGAAATCAGAATCTTGAAGAGTATCTGAATTCCCATGTTCATCACAGCATTATTCACAACAGCCAAGATAAGAAATCAACTCAAATGTTCACTGATAGCTAAATGGCTAAAGAAAACATAGTATGTGTATACAATGGAATATTGTACTATCTTTAAAAAGAAGGAAATCTTGTCAGAGGCAACAGCATGCATGAGTCTGGAGGACATAATGCTAAGTGAAATGAGCCACTCACAAAAGAACAAATACTGCATGATTCCACTTATATGTAGTATCTAAAATAGTGAAACTCATAGAAGCAGAGAGCAGGATGGCTGCCATGGGGGAGGGACAGGGAGAGATGGGGAGTTGCCGTTCAATGTGTATGAAGCTTCACTTATGCAAGATGAGTAAGTTCAGGAGATCTGCTGTACAACATATGCCTATAGTTAACAATACTGTGCTGTGCACTTAAAAGAGGTTAAGCCAGTCCGGGCAACTTGGCGAGATCTCGTCTCTACAAAAATCAAAAAATTAGCCAGGTGTGGTGGTGTGCGACTGTAGTTCCGGCTACTTGGAAGGCTGAAGCGGAAGGATCACCCGAGCTCAGCAGGTCGATGCTGGAGTGACTGCGAGTATGCCACTGAACTCTAGCCTGGGTGACAGAGTAAGACGCCAACTCAAAGGAAAAAAAAAAAGCGGTTAAGAGGGAGGATTCATGCTCAGTGCTTTTACCACAATAAAAAAAATTGTCATGTTTGAGAATAGAAGAATAATTCACAAGTTTTCAATGGCAATTAGTCATAACTTTCCCTTAAGGACTAAATTGAATTAGTATTTTATAAAAGATGTATACAATATAAGTCCATAGGTAAAGTTGGTCTATAATTATTTATTTTTATTTTATTGTTTTGAGTAAGAGTCTCACTCTGTTGCCCAGGCTGGAGTGCAGTGGCATACTTACGGCCACCACAGCCTCGACCTGCTGGGCTCAGGTGATCCTTCCACCTTAGCCTTCCACGTAGCTGGAACCACAGGTGTGTGCCACCACACTCGGCTAATTTTTCGATTTATTGTAGAGACGTGGTCTCGTCAAGTTGCCCAGGCTGATCTTGACCCCCTGAGCTCAGGCAATCCTCTTGTCTCTGCCTCCCAAAGTGCTAGGATTACAGGCGTGAGCCACTGTGCCCAGCATAATGATTATTTTATATACAATTGTACCAGCTTCATTAAATGAGTTGGTTAGTCTTTTACTCTTTTTTTCTGATGTTTATTAAAGCTTGTCTATAAATCCACTTAGCTGTTGGACTTTTTTTATAGAAAGGTGTGACTGAAGATTAAATTTCACTAAGTTCAATGTTGCTATTGGCTTATCCAAGTGCACTTTCTTTTAAAATCAATTTTAATAATACTTTCTAAATATATTCCTCACAACCCCCTTTTACAGATAAGAACATTAAGGTTTACAACAGTGCTGGATGCCATGGAAAACAGTATGATGAGTCCTCAAAAAATCACATATAGATTTAATATACAATCCAGCAGCTTCACTTCTAGGTAAATGTCCACGAGAATTGGAAGCAGGGATTCTGAATGATATCTGTATACCTATGGTCATCACAGCATTATTCATAATAGCCAAAGGGTAGAAAGGGATGAATAGATAAACAAAATGTGGTATATACATACAATGAAATATTATTCAGCCTTAAAAGGAAGGAAGTTATGACATATACTACAACATGGATGAAACTTGAAGACATTCTAAAACATGCCAAATGAAAGAAGGCAGTCACAAAAAGACAAACACTGCGTGATTCCAGTTATATGAGGTACCAGGAGTGGTCAAATTCAGAGACAGAAAGAATGGTGGGGACACGGGGGAAAAATGAAGAAGGGATATTGTTTAATTAGTACAGTTTCAGTTTTTTGTTTTTTTTGAGTTGGAGTCTCACTCTGTCGCCCAGACTGGAGTGCAATGGCACACTCACAGCCACCCCAGGGTCGACCTGCTGGGTTCCAACAATCCTTCTGCCTCATCCTTCCAAGTAGCTGGAACTACAGGCATGCGCTACCACACCTGGCTAATTTTATGATTTACTATATAGATGAGGCCTTGCCAAGTTGCCCAGGCTGTTCTTGAACCCGTGGGCTGAGAAAAACCTCTTAAACTGCTGGGATTACAGGCTTGAGCCACTGCTCCCAGTTTCAGTTTCAGTTTTATAAAATGAAAAGTGTTCGGGAGATGGATGGTAAGGATGATTGTGTAACATTATGACAAATTTAATTCCATGAAACTGTACACTTAAAAATGATTATAATGGTAAATTTTATGTTATTTGTATTTTGCCACAATTAAAAAAAAGTTCTAGATTAATAGGCAAACTAAACAAAGACTTGGAGCACCAATAACAGGTTTGGGGAAAAAATTTGATATTTCAGTAAGAGCATCACGGGAAAAATATGATCTTCGATGAACTTTGTTGCATGTTCTTTAAGATATAGACCTGTTTTTATTTTGAACTGTTTGGCAGTGAAAGAAGGGCTGTCATAATAGTTTTATGTCTTTGAGGTCTCTATATGGGGTTGCCAGATTAAGTAAATAATAAACACAAGATGTTGGACAATATTTAGAATAGGCTTATTACTAAAAATTTGTTCACTGTTTATCTGAGATTGAGGTTTAACTGAGGGTCCTGTGTTTTATCTGACAAGTCCACTCCAAGGGCCTGAATCCAGACTTGCTGAGAGAGATTAAGGGACCAGCATGAGAACTTGCAAATGAGAATCAGAGATGGTGCCTGACCTGGAGCCTGACCTGGGAGCCAGGGATCACAGTCACGGGGAAATCGAAACCCCGTGTGTTCTCCGAAAGGTCAAGGTGGGAAGTATAATTTCTTTTGAAGGAATCTTTTCATAGAGGCCTTGTAAGCAGTTATAACCATGAAGAGCCCCAACTCTGTTTTAGCTCTATTAGTGGGGGGCGTGGAGGGAGTGTGAAGTCAAAGGCCACTCTACAGAGTCTGTTCTCTGTCTTGGTTTTGGTCACTTCCTCACCCAATATGGTGGACCAAGATCTAGGATGCCTGAGTCCTCTTCTCTAGCCATAGCTCCCACAGAGGCACGCACAGAAAGGCTACTTGCAGTATGGCAAACAATCCCTTGTGCATGTGCACCGCCACTCTGACGGCAAGTGTCCCTTCCAAACCCAGCTGTCCAGGTGAGATGCCTTTAGGAGTCTACACGCCTCACACCGCCAGGTGCGACTCCAACAGTCAGTGCTTTCACACTGGCTGCCTTTCTCTAAGAAAGATCTTTATGCTGGTATTTAATTGGGAAGGAATTACAAATGTCAAATAGATCTACCAAGAGATGCAGATTGTCACAGGATTCAGAAACGCAATCGAGGCACAGAAGAGAGATAGGGACCAGGAACACCGCTGCCTTCTTTGTTTTTATCAAATAAAAATCTCTCACAGACATAGATACTGAATCTGTCCTTTTCCATATTGGAAAAGTAGGCCATTGCTAAGATAGGAGAGACTTCTTTTCAAGTAAACCTTTGAAAAATGGAAACATTTTTCTAAGGCTTATGGGACTGCAGCTGTTGTGACCCCAGCCATGGCCACAGAGCAGAACTAAAATGAATTTGGAGGGGACCTAATGCAACTTCAGAATTCTGGGTTTGCAGACGCTTAGCCCATTCAGAGAATACTCTATCCGGTTTTTAAATCCTCCTTCTTTTCAAATTACACACAGTCTCTAAAAAAAAAGTACCTGATCAAGGCAGGTTGTTTCATTCCAAGTGGTGAAAATAAGACTGAAAATAAAGGAAGTGCTAACTTGTGGTAACTCCATCTCTCTCTATTTTTTTGAGTTGAAGTCTCACTCTTGTCTTCCAGGCTACGGTGCAGAGGCACAGTCATATCTTACTGCAGCCTTGATCCCTTGAGCCTAGGTGATCCTTCCACCTAAGACTCCTGAGTAGCTGGGACTACAGGCATGTGACACCATGCCCAGTTATTTTTTTTTTTTGAGTTGGAGTCTCACTCTGTCGCCCAGACTGGAGTGCAGTAGCCACTCCTGGCCACCGCAGCCTCGACCTGCTGGGCTCCGGCGACCCTTCCACCTCAGCCTTCCAAGTAGCTGAAACTACAGGTGCGTGCTACCATGCCCAGCTAATTTTTGATTTATTGTAGTGATGAGGTCTCGTCAAGTTGCCCAGGTGGGTCTCGAACCCACGGGCTCAGGCAATCCACTCACCTCGGCCTCCCAAAGTGCTGGGATTACAGGTTGAGCCATCGAGCCCGGCCCCCAGCTATTTTTAATTAAAAAAATTTTTTTTTTTTGAGTTGGAGTTTCACTCCGTCACCCAGACTGGAGTGCAGTGGCCGCTCCCGGCCACCGCAGCCTCGACCCACTGGGCTGCAGTGATCCTTCCAGCCTCAGCCTTCCGAGTAGCTGGAATTACAGGTGCGCACTACCACGCCCGGCTGATTAAATTTATTTTTTTTAGAGACAAATTCTCACCATGTTGCCCAGACTGGTCTTGAACTCCTGGGCTCAAGCAATCCTCTCACCTTGGCCTCCCAAAGTGCTGGGATTACAAGCATGAGCCACCATTCCCAGTCGACTCCATTTTTGTGTGTGTCTGTCCTGCAAAATGTGCTGTCCAGACAGAAAAGGACACTGCAGCAAAAAATTTCACCTTCTTCCTTTCTTCCTGTGATTGACTGGAGCCTCTTTAAAGGCTGACAGATGGCTGGTGTCCTCTTCTGGAATCAGCCAATGACATTGTCTGTTGTACAAATAGAATTCACATTTTTCATAAAGAAATGAAAGTATTCATACTTTGCTCTAATCTATTATAATCTGTGGTGGCACTTTATTTTTTTAAAGTTCAAAATGAAAAACATAAAATACTGTCAAGTAATCAACAGAACATTCAATGTTTACAAAGATTCATTTTAAAATAACTTTTAAAAAAAAAGAGAGCCAATGACTTCAATGTACATTTTGGACCATTTAATGGAGGTATTTGTTGTACATGTGGTTTTAGTTGAACAGAAACACAACATTTGTCTCTGGAAACACTTAACCTGAGTTGGAAATGAAATCTGAACTGAAGAGATTTTAATTCACAAATATATTTCTCCTCAACATGTTAGCGATTTTGACTGAAATTTAGGACTCGGTCCCAGGGCAGGAATGAGGGAAAACTCCTTGTAGTTCAAACGCTCTGCTGAAGTCAAAGGACTGCACCTGTGGGCCCTTAGTCAGTGTGAATCTTCTCAAACATCCCTGGAATGAGGTCCGGCTACTCAGGCAGTTTTGCTTCACCTCCACTGTTCAGGGAAGAAGAGGACACGTCTTGCTTAATTTTGTTGAAATGATAACAGTAACATACTAGGAACAAAAATAATCTCAACTGGGCTGTCAAAATTAGAAGAATATATCCCACAAAGTGACTTTAGTGACTAGCAGAATTCACAGAAAACTTTCCATATGTAATGGTTGTTGTTGTTGGTTTTTTTTTTTTTTGGAGTTGCAGTCTCACTCCATCCATCACCCAGGCTGGAGTGCAATGGCATGCTCATGGCCACCCCAGCACTGACCTGCTGGGCTCCGGCAATCCTTCTGCCTCAGCCTTCCAAGTAGCCAGAACTACAGGTGCGTGCTACCATGCCTGGTTAATTTTATGATTTATTATAGAGATGAGATCTGGCTAAATTGCCCAGACTGTGCTCGAATTCGTGGGCCTCAGGTAATCCCCTCCCCTCAGCTTCCCAAATTGCTGGGATTACAGGCTTGAGCCACTGTGACTGGCCTGTAATGATTTTAATAATTTCAAGGTAGAGGTGTGACTTGAAAAGTCATACAGTAGTTTTTTTCTTTATTTGTAACATTTCCTCAGAACACCTGAATGCATAATTCTAACCAGAGTCAACAGGAGAGGATGAGTCACAAGTTTGTTCCCAGCCCTAAAGTGAGTCCCTCCTTTGGGGGTCATCTAAGATGATTCACTGCAGTAAAGCCATCCAGCTTGCTTAATTTTTTAAAAAGTATTTATTTATTCATTTATTTATTTTGAGTTGGAGTCTCACTCCATCGCCCGGGCTGGAGTGGAGTGGCTTGCTCATAGTCACACCAGTGTCTACCCGCTGGGCTCCAGCGATCCTTCCACCTCAGCCTTTTTTTTTTTTGAGTTGGAGTCTCACTCTGTCGCCCAGACTGTAATGTAGTGGCCGCTCCTGGCCACCGCAGCCTCGACCTGCTGGGCTCCGGTGATCCTTCCGCCTCAGCCTTCCAAGTAGCCAGAATTACAGGCATGCACTACCACGCCTGGCTGATTTTTTTTTGATTTATTGTAGAGATGAGGTCTCGCTGCCCAGGTGGGTCTCAAACCTGCGGCCTCAGGCAATCCACTCACTCAGCCTCCCAAAGGCACGGGATTACAGGCTGAGCCACCGAGCCCGGCTCCACCTCAGCCTTTTAAGTAGCTGGAACTACAGGCACACGCTACCATGCTTGGCTAATTTTTTTTTATCTATTGTAGAGATGAGGCTTTGTCAAGTTGCCCAGACTGATCTTGAACCCGTGGGCTCAGGCGATCCATTTGCCTCAGCCTCCCAAAGTGCTGGGATTACAGGCTGAGCCACCGAGCCCAGCCTTTTTTAAATTGTTTTTTTTAGAGATAGGATCTTGCTGTCACTCAGACTATAGTGTTGTGATCATAGTTCACTTAAACCTTGGACCCTGGGCTCAAATGATCCCCTTGCCTCAGTTTCACCATTAGCTGTGACTGCAAGTGTGCACCTCCATGCCCAGTTAATTTTAAAATTTTTTGTAGAGAAAGGTTCTCATGCTGTTTCCCAGGTTGGTCTCAAACTCCTGGTCTCAAGAAATTCTCCTGCCTGGGCCTCCAAAAGCACTGGGATTATAGATGTGAGATGCTGAAGTCACTCAGTGTACTTTATATCAGATCCAATGTCCTCACAGTCTCACCTAATGATTAACTTGTGTGTGTAGAGTATTTTATATTTTCCAAGAACTCCTAGGTATTTGAAATACGAGGGGACCCCCTCGATAAAACACAGAATTGTTTTTTGAAGGGCAAACCCCTTGTAGTACAGGCTTCCTCTGCTAGGTATGTAGGAATCCATTGGCATCAGTGTATCAGCTAGCATTGTGAGATGTTGTGTTCAGCTTCAGTGAATTTTGGGGGGATTCTTCCAGGATGTTTGATTTAGGAGTGCACTAGCCCACATTCTGCTGAATATTCAGCAGTTTTTGACTGAAGATGGCATGATTCCCATGTCCCACCCTCCCTATTTAACTGATCTCACCCACTTTTTTGTTTCCCGCATGAAAAAAGTCCTCAAAGGGAAATGTTTTGCTAATGTGGAAGAGGTGAAACAAAAAACAACAGAAGCACTAAAAGGCATCAAAATTGACGAGTTCAAAAACTGTTTTGAGTAGTGGAAAAAGCATCTCGATGGGTGTATTGCATCAAACAGAGAGTACTTTGAAGATGACAAATGTTTAAACACATAAGAGTAAATACACAATTTTTATAAAACAAATTCCAGGATTTTTTGGGGGTTCTCCCTTGTAGCTTTTCTAAAATGGTCAAGGATTTGTCACCCACACCATGTTTCTTTCTCAATCCTTATTCTAGATCCACCTGAACTAAGCCTTTCCCCAGGGACAGTGTCCCTGATAAGTGGACGAGCACAGCGGATATGCATACGTACCAGGATAGCCACCCACATAAATGGGATTGTTGGTGTCTGCCGAGGTGGACTGGGTGTGTGGGCTTTCGGCTGCAACTGCATTCCCATCGACAGTCAGAACGACACGGTGCTTGCTTTTGTTCGCTTGAAGTGTGTGCCACCTCCCATCACAAAGTGTAGTGGCAGCTCTGGGCTCATATGTGGCGGTGATCCTACCAGCACCATTGTTGACATGAAACAAGAGCTAAACAAAGCAAACATCCTGGTGAGTTTATCCATATTTGAGGAACACAGTCCATTTATTGGTATAATGCTCTCGGAGTGGATAAAATCATAACATCCTGTTAAAAGGAGAGCTGGCCGTGAAAAATGAACAATTGTTTTTGAAAAACAGCCTTTTAAAAGATGCTGATGTTCTACTAGTCTCCAAATTTCAGAAAGGGCAAATGGCCCCCTCCATGACAACAAGTCTGAGTCACCAGCATCATAAATTGGTGCCTCCTTTTCGGGGCATTTCGGACATTTCAGGATTTGATAAGCTTACTGAAGGCGTTGGGTCATATCCATTGATAGCACCTATGAGGGAATATTCACTACTCCCTTCTGACAGATGGTGAATGCTCTTCCACAGTGAGTGGTAACAAAACAATCTAAAATTTGCAAAAGATGGAAAATGTTACGGGCTAAACAGCATAGCCCCAAAATTCACAGTCTGAAATCCTCACCCTAGTACCTCAGAATGTGACGGTATTGGGAGATACAACCTTTCAAGAGGCCATCAAGTTAAAAAGAGGTCACTATAGTGGCCCTGATCCAGGCTGACCATGTCCTTATAAGAAGAAGAGATTAGGGCACAGACTTGCACAGAGGGAAGTCCATGGCCACAGGGAGTCCATGGCCACCTGCAAACCAGGGAGAAGAAACCAACCCTGCTGACACCTTGATCTCAGACTTCTAGTCTCCAGAAATGTGAGAAAATAAAAGTTTATTGTTTAAGCCACCCAGTCTGTGGCACTTTGTTTAGGCAGACCGAGCAGACTAAGACTGGGGGAAAGAATTTCAAGTGTACCGTTGGAAGATTCTTATGCTATATATGAAACTGCTCAGTGTTATTTCAATGGGGACTGTGACAAAGAGGTATATTATAAACCCTTGGGCAACCACTAGAAAAGGTTTTAAAAGAACAATATAAGTCAATAAGAACAGAGGTAAAATATAGCAGCAAATTATATTTTTGCAGGTATCACACTTCTGATGACATTTTTCAGATGTCACACAAAATGTGCAAATAGATACGTTTTTCAAAATTCTTTTAAAGTATAGATGAGGAAAAAAATTGGCTGTAAGTCAGCCTCGAGAGGCAGCAGCATGACATGACTTGGAGTCAGTTGTGATTCAACATGAAGAGAAGAGGTGAAAGATGCAAAGGTAGACACCACCTTCTAAGGTCCTCCCCACCCCCATTCTGGGATGTCCTAGGGATCAAAATCCCACAGGACTAAGTAGGAAAATACTAGAAACAACTAGATAAGTCTTGTGGATCTAGAACATAGAAAAACATGTCCCATGCCTTCCAGGAGGCAGTAAGCTCTGGACAATCAAGTATCTTACTGTTATAACAACAAGAGTTCACCTCAGGGCAGTAGAAACGTTGGCAAAATACAGTGAGGTAGAGAGAGGACCAGAGAGGCCACCATCCCTGACTCCCCATGGCCTGTGTGGCATGGCAGAAATCCCCAAGTCCTCATAGTGGAAGGGGGTTGAAGATGAAGAGGCGTCAGTACCCATGCCACAAGGGACGCTGGCCAGATGCTCCAGGAACTGTCCCCAAGCAGCAGCAATGCTGACACCCAGACCAACCCCTTACAACTGATCACGTATGCAGAGGACAGAGGCTGCCCCGAAGACCAGGAGAGGGAGAGTTGGGAGACACTCGAGAACAGCTGGTTTTAAAGCAAAAGAGACCAAAGGGCTGAACATGGCTGGGTTCATAATGTTCCCAACATGAAAGGGTGAAAAACAAGGGGAGAAGAGTCATAGGAAAAAATTGCAATTTTTTCTTTAAAAAACAAATTCAAGTGTGGCACCTCCAAACCATGGAGTAATACTCCACGATAAAAAGGAGTGGATTGTGGATACACACAACCACCTGGATGACTGATAAAGAGACGGAGTTAGAGAGTTAGATGCAGTTAGAGAGATGGAGACCAGATTAATGGTCGCCGGGGCTAGGGGTGAAGGGGGTGGGTGTGACCATGGAGGGGTAGCTCAGGGAAGGCTTGCGGTAGTGATACAGTTGAGTATCTTGGCTGTGGAGATGGCTATACACATATATCACAAGCTACATGTGATAAAATTGTGTAAAGCTACACACACACACACACACACACACACACACACGTGTGCCTGAATAACTGGTGCACTGGAGGGGCTCTGCGAATTGCACAGGGATTTGACGCTGTCCTTTGGTTACCACTGGGAAGCCTGGGTAAGGCACGCATGGGGCCATTCCTTTACAATTCATTGTAACTTCCTATGACACTATAGTGATTTCCAAATGACATGTTTAGAAAATGCTAGAAGGAATAGAAGGAATAGGGCATCAAGTCAGCAGTTTATGCTCAGATGGGCAGTAAAAAAAATTCTTTGTTTTGTCGTTGCAATTTTGCTGAAAGTTTAATTTCAAATATATAAAGATGTCATTTTTTAAAAAACTTAAAAAAATTAAAAATAAAGAAAAGAGCTTTTAAGAAATACCCATTTTTACAGGAATCATTGGAAGTTTGGATCTAGGTGTTTCTCCTGTTTCTCAATTGTTCTGTCTCCTGACCCTGGAGGGAGGAGGCACATTGAAACGCAGTACCTACCTTGCCGTTTACAATCTCTAGTCCAATGGCATCCACTTTGGCACTGCTGATCCCCAGGAGGACGCCGTTCTTTGAGGAGGTACGAAACTCCAGTGTGATGTTTACATCTGACCGTACTTTGTAGCCTTCTTTGACTGAAAGACACAAGGACAGCCCAGAGTCAGGGGTGAACACTGCTGGGCTCAGGCTCAGAGAGGCGCAGGCTAGGCTGGCTGGCTGCGCAATTAGGCACCAGTGGGTCATTCCTGCTCTCTGAGCCTCAGCTTCCACATCTGTAAGATGAAATGAGGTTTTTAAAGTGGATTTTTTTTCTTGAGTCAGAGTCTCACTCTGTCACCCAGGCTGGAGAGCAGTGACACAATCATGGCTCACCACAGTCTTGACCTCTTAGGAGTTCTGGCAATCCTCCTGCCTCAGTCTCCTGAGTATCTGGGACTACAAGCTACCACGGCCTAGCTAATATATATATACTTTTTAATTTTAGAGACTAAGTCTCAACAAGTTACCCAGACTGGTCTCGAACCCCCGGACTCAGTTAATCCTCTCACCTCCACCTTCCAAAGTGCTGGGATTACAGGCGTGAGCAACAGTGCCTGGTGAAGTGGGACTTTAAAAAAAGGCACGTATTGTCCGGGCTTGGTGGCTCAGTCTATAATCCCAGCATTTTGGGAGGCTGAGGCAAGCGAACTGCCTGAGCCCGCGGGTTCAAAATCAGCCTGGGCAACTTGGTGAGACCTTGTCTCTACAATAAATAAAAAATTAGCTGGGTGTGGTAGCGTGCGCCTATAGTTCTGGCTACTTGGAAGTCTGAGGTGGAAGGATTGCCGCACCCCACCAGGTCCACGGTGGAGTGTGGGGGCAACAGAGTGAGACTCCAACTCAAAAAAAAAAGACACGTGCAATTGGCTGGGATAAGCCAAACCAGAGCAGAGGGAGGCACTTCCTTCAACTGTGGGCCAAGAAGGCATTCGGGCGCCCCCCTGCCCTGTGGACACGTCCCTCCTGTAGCACTCTTTCCTGTGGGCTGTTGGGATTTGACCCTGTAACCCCATTATCATCATCCAGGAATGTTCTCAGTAGCCACGTGTTAGGCCTATCATCATTTGCTGAGTGTATCAGAGTCTACACCAGGTCTTTGAAAAAGTAGAGAAAGAATGGGATGATTTTTAAAATTCAAGTGATAAAAAAGTTGAGAAGCCAAGGTGGGGATATTGGTGATAACAGGCAGCTGGTGTTGCCAGAGAAGCTGGTGCACCCAGGGGAGCTAAGACCACGGAGCGGGAGGGGGTTGCCCAGCAAGACTGGATCCTGAGCCTCCCAGGCAGGTGACAGGAAGCACAGAGTGAGGGAGAGACGGTCTGCTTGCTGCCACCCCCACCAATCTTCTGCAGAACCCTCTGCTTTGGGATTTTTTAAATTCGAAGGCCTTTAGTAACTTGGATAGTGAGTGTGCATTTTACATGAATTTGGGGAAGAATACAAAAGAAACCAGCACCCCACGTTTGGCTTCTGTGAGAGTCACACCACTCCTGGTGGGAGAAAAACTGTCTCCCGCTGTCTGGGTGCACAAGACGACACTTTTTTTTTTTTTTTTTTGAGATGGAGTCTCACTGTCACCCAGACTGGAGTGCAGTGGCTGTTCCAAGCCACCGCAGACTCGACCTGCTGGGCTCCGGCGATCCTTTCGCCTCAGCCTTCCAAGTAGCCAGAACTACAGGTGTGCGCTACCACGCCTGGCTCATTTTTTGATTTATTGTAGAGATGAGGTCTCACCAAGTTGCCCAGGCGGGTCTCGAACCCTCAGGCTCAGGCAATTCCCTCACCTCAGTCTCCCAAGGCATGGGATTACAGGCTGAGCCACCGAGCCCGGTTAAGACGACACTTACATGAAGAGTCAAGAGATTAGGAATAACTGGAACAGAAACTCAATGCAACCTTCCTGCAGCCTTGTCCAGTGGGATCCTGTCTTATCCTATACTTCTTGGATCCATGTTGTTTTAGAGTACAGGTTAATCCCAAAGATTGCTTTCGAGACTGCCAATAATACATACCAAGAGCTGCGTATCCACTCCCGTCAAAGAAAGTTCCTTCCTGGACCACTGCATAGCACCTGTTCACTGCGAAGGCGGACACCGGACTGTCCTTGTCCAGCTGTTTGCTGTTAACTCTCACATCCCCGATGCAGGCAGGGATGCTGTGGGTGATCTAGACCAAATGACACATGAGAGGAGATGGAGTGATTATGAGAAAGGCCAGGACACATCTCTCATACTTCACCAAATCTGTCTCAAAAACACACATTGAAATGTTATCTTTCGGTTTTTAATATTTAATTTCCACCGTACTTTGCGTGGATGTTTAACTTAAAGCTACCATTTGAGTATTTTGGCTCATGATACAGTAGAAGTGTCTTCTATTATTTTAATGAAATATCATGGAAATCTGGAATGCAGAGTTTACTGATTTGCAAATACAAATCTGCTAGGCTTTTCTGAATTGTGCTGGGGCCAAGTGGCTGCAGAAAGAGAACTGTTCATTAGCTCGTGGCTGGAAAGGCTGGTCATGCACTAAGGGGACGCCCCAACACATGATCTACAGGAATGTTTCCAAAGGTCTGCATCTTACAGCCAGGCTCAGTTAAAACAAGAGAATTTAAACATATAAAGGTAAAGAACTGTGCCCTAAGAAAACATAACCACAACAAAGGTGAAACACTGGTATGGAAACGGTTGCTTACATTCCCAATGTTCCTGGCTCTGTAGTCGGAAGGCAGGCCTCCCAGATACAATTTCCCCTCCACATCCAGCGTGGTGCTGTCTCCCTCTATGGGCACCGTGGGGGACTCTTGGCCGTCAACAGTCATGAAGCCCTTTCTTTTAAAGTACTCTGTCTTGACCTGTAGCGAGATGAAAATCCACAATTCTTAAGGCATCTGGGAAGACTTTAACAGATATATGCTTGCAACATCTATCTATGATAGCTGTCATAGCCCGAATGCAATCCTGAAGGATGGCTCAGATTTTGATGAGAAGCAACCAATCCTAACAGAAGACAGGAAGCAGGCACAGGAAAAGCACACTGCAGACCAGAAATGGTCCCAGTGTCCTGGTTATCAGAAAGCAAAGGCAGCCTGTAATCTCAGCACTTTGGGAGGCCGAGGCAAGTGGATTGCCTGAGCCTACAGGTTCAAGACCAGCCCAGGCAATTTGGCAAGACTTCGTCTCTACAATAAAATAAAAAATTAGCCAGGTGTGGTAGTGTGTGATTGTACTTATGGCTACTTGAAGGCTGAGGCAAAAGGATCGCCGGAGTGCAGCACAGTGGGTCAACGCTGGGGTGGTGGGGAGTGTGCCACTGCACTCTAGCCTGGGTGACAGAGTAAGACTCCAACTCAAAAAAAAAAAAAAAAAAAAAAAGAAAGCAAAGCAAACACCATAATGGGAGCTTGGGTGGACTTTATTTACTCCTTGCCAAGTTGAGAATATTTCTGGGACCTTTTATTCATCCCACCAGTGTTTGCTGAGTGAGTATTTGGTGTCTGGGACTGAGCAAGGCCCTGGGGCTATTTCAGAAGCAGAAAAGATTCCTGCCTTCAAGGGGCTTGCATTCTCTGGGAAGATACTAGATACATGGCAAGCTAGATCAAAGGGAATAATTTACCTTCGATGAAATGGAGTGAACACCCGTGACAGATGGACTAAAACTCGAAACCAGGGATTGCAAGCCTCCTGAGGACGTACCGTATGCCATTTGCCGTCACTCAGCAGTGCAGGGTGAGTGACCTTTGTCCTGCCTTTACCAAGGTCAAACATGAAGTGGAGGCGGCCCCCGTGGAGCTGCAGCGTGGCGTAATCGACTTGGTTCTGATGAGCCATGTAGTAAATCAGACCACTGGAGGCAAACGTGCGGATGCTTAGCTGGACTGAGAGCCTGGAGGAAAAAAAAGCTCGGTGTCAGGAAGAAGCTTTGACTTTGCGTGTTTAAGCTAACCTCAAAGACGGAACTCGTTGATTGCTCAGCGTTTATACTGAACATCTCAGGAAAGTACATCATTCATTCCTTCATGCATCCATTTGTTTAATGAATGGTTGCTGCTTACCTCTGTCTACCAGGAACAGTTCTAGGATGAAAATAAAACAGCGAATAAAGGGGAAGATCCCATTTCTCATAAACGAATACCAGAAACATCAGAGAGTTACAGCTGGGTTCTGTAGAGACCAACTGGTGGCTATGTTAGTAGCCAAGGCAGACAACTCTGAAAAGGTGGTATTTCAGATGAGATCTGAATGAGTGGAGGCCTTGCAAAGCTGAGCAGAAAAAGCCTGGATTCTGTTTCAGGGTGATATGGAGTCTGCTAAAATAATCTGATTATGGTCGACAGCCAGGAATCCCCACCTGTGCCCACGTGGTAGCTGGGACCACCTCAGGTGAGGACACAGCTGCATTGAGGAGGGGCTTTGAGGATATTTGGATTTTATTTTAAGCAGAGTGGGAAGTCATGGGAGGGCTTTCAAAAGGTGAGTGGAAATAAAAATTGTACAATCCCATTCACAATAGACACACACACACACACACACACACACACACACACACACACACACACACACAAATGAAATACCTCGGCATCTTCCTAACCATAGAAGTGAAAAACCTTTACAACAAAAACTACACAACACTGTTCGAAATCAAAGATGACATAAACAAATGGAAAAACATTCCATGCTTATGGACTGAAAGCATCAACATTGTTTTTTGTTTGTTTGTTTTTGAGTTGGAGTCTCACTCTATCGCCCAGACTGGAGTGCAGTGGCCACTCCCGGCCACCGCAGCCTCGACCTGCTGGGCTCTGGCGATCCTTCTGCCTCAGCCTTTCGAGTAGCCGGAATTACAGGCATGCGCTACCATGCCTGGCTGATTCTTTTGACTCATTGTAGAGATGAGGTCTCGCCAAGTTGCCCAGGCAGATCTCGAACCCGCGGGCTCAGGCAATTCACTCACCTCAGCCTCCCAAGGCACGGGATTACAGGCTGAGCCACCGAGCCCAGCTAGGAATCAACATTGTTAAGATATCCATCCTACCCAAGACAATCTACAGATTTAATGTAATACCCATTAAATTACCAGCAGCATTCTTCTCAGACCTGGAAATGACAATATAGAAATTCATATGGAAACATAAATGACCATGAATAGCCAAAATAATCCTCAGCAAAAAAAACAAAGCAGGAAGTATCACACTCCCAGACTTTAAACTTTATAAAGCTACAATAATCAAAATACCCTGAGAGTGGTACAAGAACAGGCATATAGACCAATGGAACAGAACAGAGATTCCAGAAGCAAAACCTCAATTTCTCAACCAACTCATCTTCGACAAAGCCTCCATCACCCACCACTGGGGAGAGGAGAACCTATTCAGTAAATGGTGCTGGGAAAACTGGCTAACCACACGCAGAAGATTAAAACAAGACCCTTATCTATCACCATACACAAAAGTCAACTCTAAATCAACCAAAGACCTAAACATAAAACCTCAAACTATAAGAACCTTAGGAAATGGAGGAGACACCCTTATAGAAATTGGAACTGGCAACAAATTCTTGATCAAAACCCTAAGTGCCCATGCCATAAGAGAGAAGATAGACAAGTGGGACCTCATCAAACTGAATAGCTTCTGCAAAGCCAAAGAAACCATCAAGAGAGCAGGGAGACAGTCCACAGACAGGGGAAAAATATTTGCCAACTGTATATCTGACAAAGCCCTAACATCTAGGATCTACAAGGAACTCAAATGTGCTGAAAAGAAAAAAACAAACAGCCCCATTACAAAGTGGGCAAAAGATATGAGTAGATACTTCTCAAAAGAAGACATATGAGCAGCCAATAGATACATGAAAAAATGCTCAGCCTCCCTAGTCATCAAAGAAATGCAAATGAAAACCACACTGAGATACCACCTAACTCCAGTCAGGATAGCCATCATCAATAACTCAAAAAACAGATGCTGGAAAGGATGTGGGGAAAAGGGAACACTTCTACACTGTTGGTGGCAGTGTAAACTAATAAAACCTCTGTGGAAAACAGTATGGCGATTCCTAAAAGATCTAAAAATCGACTTTCCATACAACCCGGCAATCCCCCTACTGGGAATATACCTGGAGGAACAAATCACTCTATGAAAAAGATAACTGCACACACATGTTTATCGTAGCACTGTTCACAATAGCAAAAACAGAACCAACTGTGCTACCCATTGAAAGAGGACTGGATTAAAAAAATGTGTTACATATACATGAGAGAATATTACACAGCCATAAAGGAGGACAAAATTATAAACTTCCCAGCAACTTGGATGGACTTAGAGGCTATAATACTGAGTGATCTATCGCAGAAACAAAGAACTGACTATCACATGTTCTCACTCATAAGTGGACCTTGAACAATTGTCGTGATGCTGCAAGAGAGGGATTTGCAGTAGTGGCAGACTGCCAGGGGAGGGAGAGGGGCCAGATTGGCAGTGGTGGGAGGTTGGCAGTGGTGGGAGGTCATCAATGGGGGTGCCTGCATGATGAACATTTGTATACCTGACCCTGAATTGTACCCCGCATCTTTAAAATTAAAAATTAAAAAAAAAAGATGAGTGGACATGACTTGATTTACATCATTAAAAGATCCTGTGTGATGTGAAGAACAAGTCAGATGGGCGAGGGTGAAGCAGGGGTCTGCCAGGCAGCTGTTATAACAGTCCACAGGGATGAGGTAGTGGCTTAGACCAGGATGGCAATGGAGACACAGAGGAGGTGAACGGATTCAGGAAACACTCTGGAGGAAGAAGCAAGAGGACTTGCTGTGGACTGAAGTAGGAGAGTGAAGAAATAAACAACAAAAAGTAGCCTCTGGGTTTGGGCCTTGGGCAACCAGGTAAATGGCTCTGTGGCCAAGAGCAGGAGGGCAGGCTGGGGGAAACTGTGATGAGGTTGAGAAGCCTGTCCCAGTCCCCACGGAGATGTCAGGGGGCCGGTGAGTACAAGACTCCTGAGTTCCAAGTGGAGTCCAGGGTTACACAGGTGGGTGCTGCCATATCTAGATGATATTTTTTTTTAGAAAGCAGGATTTATTGAGGACAGAGAAGTTCACACAGTGGGAGGGGACCCAAAGGGACTGCCCTAGATTATCTTTTAAAGCCATTGGAGCATAAAAAGACACCCCAGGAAACGTGGAAGGGGCCCTGCCCTCTGCTGGGAGAGGAGTCGGCAAAGGAGACTGAGGAGTGATAGACAGAGGGAGCAGGGAAAGCAGGATCGTGGAACTGATAGTCACAGAAACCCAGGGGCTGCTGAGGGCCCATCAGAGAGGAAACCCACCGTGGACGCTGCTGCACAGGGTCTCAGGTAACTCTCCCAGAGCAGCTATGGGCTGAGGGGGGCTGACTGGGTGGTGAGAGGAGGCATTGGTCCCTGAGGCAAGGCCAGATAGCCACTTACGGCAGCTCCTTCAAGACATCGTGCTGTGAAATAGGGCACGGTATGTGTGTGGAGTGGGATGAAGTCTCCTGGGGAGTTTCTGCTTTAGATGCTAGAAACTGCTGCGAGGGAGTGAGCACAGTGCTTACGGTAGTCAACCCCTTTATCTTCAGTGCTGCTTTCTGAGGTTTCAGTGACCTGCAATCCACTGAGGTCTGAAAACATGGCATGGAAAGGTTCCATTTTTTTAAAGTAAAAAAATGAAAACTGCACGAGTTTTACGTTGTGGGCCATTCTGAACGTGATGAAATCGCTCGCTGTTCTGCTCTGAGACGTGAGCCATCCCCGTGTCCAGCAGATCCATGTTGTACACACCACCTACCCACTTAATCACCTTGGTTCCAGATCCTCTGCGGTGCCTTGCAGTGCCTGTGTTCAAGTTACTCTTATTTTGCTTACTGATGGCCACAGGGGCAAGAGGAGTGATGCTGGCACTTTGTTATAGTTGTTCTGTTTTATTTTATTTTTACTTTTTAAAATTTTAAGCTGGAGATGGGGGCCTCACTACGAGGTCCAACAGTTAAGTTCACGAACTCATCCTAGGACAGAGTGCTACATACCTCATTGCTGAATATCAGTCTGGTCACCACCTTCAAAGTACTCCCCTTGAAAAGCTATGCTCCGACCCCAGCACCTAGTCCACCCATTAAAGCAATTTTGGAACACTTTTTCGGGAATGTCCATCAAAGCCGTCATCATATTACCCTTGATGTCCTGACTATCATCAAATGTCTTTCTTTCAATGTTTCCTTTATCTTTGGGTAAAGAAAAAAGTCATTGGGGACCAAATCAGGTGAGTAGGGAGGGTGCTCCGACACAGTTATTTGTACAGGGCTGCCAAGGTAAGTGCGTGGCAGCAAGTTCAAGAACTTAATTGTCACACCTCAACGAATCACAATAGCTCTGATGGGCGTTCAAGAAAAAGAGTAGCGCCAAAGTTGCTTTGAGGGTGGACTAGGCACTGGAGTTAGCGCACAGCTTCACAAGGGGAGCACTCTGAAGGTGACCATAGTGATATTTAGCAACGAGGTAGGTTGGGCTTTTTTTAGGGTGGTTTGTGAACCTAACTGTTGGACCTCGTATATTGCCCAGGCTGGTCTCGAACTCCTGACCTCAAGTGATCTTCCCACCTCATCTTCCCAAGGTGCTGGAATCACAGGTGTGAGCCACTGCACCTGGCCTATTTTGTTATTAGTTATTGTTAATCGCTTCCTGTGCCTAACTTATAAATTAAACTTTATCATAGGTACCCACGTGTAGGAAAAAGCATAGTATATGTAGGGTTCTGTTCTATCTGTGGTTTTGACATTGCACTGGGGGTCTTGGAGTGTATCCCCTGTGAATAAAGGGGTAACTACTGTCCAGGCATAGCCTCAGGCACAAGGCCTGGGTTCGAATCCCAGCTCTACCATTTACTAACTGTGTGACTTTGAGCGGACGACTTAACCTCTCTATGCCTCGATTTCCTTATCTGTAAAATAAAGATAATAATAATACCTTTCTAGGTGGCTCAGCCTATAATCCCAGCGCTTTGGGAGGCTGAGGTGAGTGGATTGCCTGCACCTGCAGGTTCAAGACCCACCCGGGCAACTTGGTGAGACCTTGTCTCTACAATAAATAAAAAATTAGCCAGGCATGGTAGCACACGCTTGTAGTTCTGGCTGCTTGGAAGGCCAAGGCTGCGATGGCCAGGAGCATGCCACTGCACTGCAGTCTGGGCGACAGAGTGAAACTCCAACTCAAAAAAAAAAAAATCTT
>NW_007183134.1:323873-363725 GCF_000164805.1 Carlito syrichta
GCCTATCTTTTTGGTAGTGGACAGAAAAAGGAGTGCTATCTTCTCAGGCAAGTCATCAGCGAGAGTGCAAAGAGGTTGTGGTGGCACACAGAGCTTTGAGATGAGAGGAGACGCTATGAGTAAGTTGTTATGGAAAATAAAGCCATGAACAAATTAGAGACATACACTGGCTCCCCCTGTGGTTTGAAGGTTCTGTCTGAGATTGATGACTGGGGCATTAAAGTCAAACCATTTAGGAGGGAGATACGCGTCTTCCCAGCCTTGGTCGCCATGTGGGTTCTGGCATTGAGAAAAGAAGTGCTGGGTTTTATGGTTCAGAGTAGCAGGAGAAACGAGGAGGCCAGGGAACCTCTCTGGGAGGGGATGAACCATGTTGTGGGGACCGAGGAAGAGGGGAGATGACTGAGAAGGTGTTAGGGTGAGCAGCTTAGAGGCCTCAGTGCAGTTGAAGAACTGCTGGAGTGGGAAGGGGCAGAGGAGACGAGGAGGTTGGCTCACAGGATGATTTAAAGTTGAGACTGTGGAGTAGGACGGACACTTATGAAGTCAAGGGCGTGGCCATGGGAGAGGCTGGCCGAGCAGGAGGCAGGAGAAAACCTTCCACAGATAGGAGCCTGAGGACTGAAAGGTCAGGTGTTGGGTGGCTGCTGAGTTCACGGACAGCAATGGCAGGATATGCAGAAAAGGGCAGTGAGCCTAGGTCTGAGGTGGGTGATGGGTGACAGTCACAGCCAACAGCCAGAGGTGCAGAGCGTGGTAGAGTCTGAAGGCTGGTGCGGCAGACCAGCTGGAGGCCTGAAGGAGGAGAACGGAGTGATGTGGAGTCTGGGAGTCTCCGGTTCCAGGCCTCAAAATCTGCAAGATAAGCTGACTTCCCAGAAGGCTTCTCAGAGACAGGCAGGTGTGAGGCCAGACGGATGTGCAGACCCGGCTAGGGGTGGCACCCAGGATTTGGGAGCCCATCATGAAAGAGTTTGGGTAGACAATAGCAGATTAATGAATGCTTCAAGTAGAAAGGGGTTGAAAGTCCAGACGATGAGCCTTCCAGGGACTTGGAATTCCAGAACAAAGAGTGATTTAGACAGAAGATGCCCACACACACAGAGGGGGCAACCAGCCGTCATCAGAGAGGGGCAAGGCAGAAACCGCAGGAGCCCACTGAACCAGAGGAAGGCATATGATGTGCACAGTGTGGGTTCCTGTCTCTTTGTCCCTTCTCAAGACTGCCATCTGGTCGCAAGTCAAGCACTCTATCATAAAACAAAGAGGTTTCTTTTGGAAAAGCCCCTATTGCTGAAGAATACTCCCGTGGATTCATCTAGCAACGACATGCCATGTAAGGGCTTTAGAATAATACCTACTTCCTTCTGACATCCGTCTGATTAAAAGGCAACACGAAATGGCTGCTTTGTGTGAGGCCAAACTGGTGAGCGCCGGGAACGTACTCTGGAGCTGTGTCCGCTGCACATGGTTTCTGAAAGAGACACACAGGGACACCCAGCCACTCGCAGCCAGAGCCCACTCACGCACACACGTTGTACCACAAAGAAAACATCTCAGAAGTAATCACAGACAGTAGTAGCAGCAAACACCCATCTGCACTCATCCCACCTTCCGTTTAAATGATGTGCTTGCCAGCCTCTTATCTCTCCGAGAAGGCAACTGGAGCTTCTGCTTTTCACCTTAATCCCATTCAGCTTTACTCAACTTCATACGGACAACGGAGTCCCTCCCACAGATTTTCATTAGGCCTAAGGGGCAAAGCCCTTGCGGTTCCCAGTTGACCCCTGCCGTGACCCGAGGCTCTGGGAAGGACCCTGAGGATGCGGCGATGAGGATCAGCGATGGGACAGGAAAACTGGAAGTGCCCACAGGTGACAGGTCTCACAGGGCCCTGATATCTCTAAGTCCACATCGACAGGAGCAAGGTGCAGACAAGAGGGAAGGAGCGGGGAGCCGAAAGAAAGCCGTGGGGCATCTGGAGGTTGTCCCAACTGTGTCTAAGTCAGTGAGGTTCCAGACTGTTTTCCAGCTTGGGGTGGGCAGACACTACTGTGAAAATTGTCCAGAGCTCAGTATTAGCCCTGCTTAGAAGGTATTGCTTCTGTATGATTGTGTCATTCTCTAAATTATTAGAGTGAATGCTTTCTGCCAAGGAAATAGAAACCAGAAGGGGAGAAAATAAAAATAACAATGACTGCCCTTAAAAATATTTGATTTCAGCCGGGCTCGGTGGCTCAGCCTGTAATCCCACGCCTTGGGAGGCTGAGGTAAGTGGATTGCCTGAGCCCGCGGGTTCGAGACCCACCTGGGCAACTTGGCGAGACCTCATCTCTACAATAAATCAAAAAAATTAGCCGGGCGTGGTAGCATGTGCCTGTAGTTCCAGCTACTTGGAAGGCTGAGGCGGAAGGATCGCCAGAGCCCAGCAGGTTGAGGCTGCAGTGACCGGGAGCGGCCACTGCACTCCAGTCTGGGTGACAGTGAGACTCCAACTCAAAAAAAAAAAAAAAAAAAAAAAATTTGATTCCAACTGGCTTTTCCTAAATGAATAAAATCTTTTAAAAAATGTTTAAGCAACAATGATGTACACAATGGCTTTACCTTAAGTACTTACTTTCATGTTTGCCACATGAAATCCAAAATGATAATGATTCCTGTAGAAACTCTGTCAAAAATCTGGCTGTGGCGAGAGTTTCACCTGAGCCCACGGGTTTGAGACCAGCCTGGGCAACTTGGCAAGACCTCGTCTCTACATTAAACAAAAAATTAGCCCGGATGTGGTAGCATGTGCCTGTAGTTCCAGCTACTTGGAAGGCTGAAGTAGAAGGATCACCTGAACACAGCAGGTGGAGGCTGCGGTGGGTGTGAGCATGCCACTGCACTCCAGCCTGGGCGACAGAGTGAGACTCCAACTCAAAAAAACCAAAAAACAAAAAAAACAAAAAACTGGTTGTATGTCAGCCCATTGAGGGTGCCTGCAATGTGTAAATGCTGGGCCACGTCATCTGCCAGTTTTTTCAGAGAACCTTCTCTGGCCCTGTTCTGACTTTTATCACGGCCCCAGTTCCAGTTTTCCCAACACCTTAATAATGAGTCCTATGCTCTCGTTTGCTGACCGGACCTGACTGACATCATTAAAGAAAACCACTCTTACTGGTAAAGGCTGGGGCTCTGTCCAGAGCTTGCCGTCCTCTCCATTAAGAGCCAGCTTAGGCCTTTCTGAAAGCCAGCAGGTGTCCAAGTCCACTTGTCCATAGCCAACTGCACTGGTGAAATCCAAGAGTCTAGACAAAAACAAGAAGATGTTTTAAAAAATCAGACATCACAAACCAGTGCATGACTCATGTCATTTGACTGCTATGCTATTAAAATCCATTAAACCAGGAATATGTGTCTCTTAGAGTAACCAAAGTGACCATCCTGTACTGTGACTCAGAGTCCAAATACACGGTCTTATATTCTTATTTGATGCCCATGTTAGCACCTGGCCATTCCTGAACACTCCTGGGAGTTGGCTCTGATGCCATTACCTCCTCCTGCAGCCTTGACAGGGCTGCCTCAGGAACATATTCTCTCTGGTTCCCAGCATTGCACAACAGCCTCAACTAAACACTGATTTCTTGTTTAGTGGTCCCCCGCCTCCAGGAGGTCGTGAGCTACAATTGTCACATGCCTTCACTCTGTACCTCCTGTATCACGTCTTGTGCCCACACAGGTCTCACTGATATGTTGCACAGCTGCAAACAGCACAGAAACATTTCTGCCCTACCGAGTCCACAGCCCCACAGCTTTCAGGAGCACGAAGATGGCTCATCACGAGTGAATGAATGGACAGACAACTGGGTGACTGAATATACTATATGACTACAAATAGCTAAACCAAGGCTCTGGCATGATAATTGTGTTAAAATGCAATGCAGCATTTTATCCTTGCAAATTTCAAGGACTCCTAAGAGGTAATTTCACAGAGGAGGACACTGTGACCATAAAAGATCCAAGACCTGGCTCAAGTTCACTAGGCAAGTCAGCAGCTCATCCAGGAGGGAGCCTGTCTCCAGGTGCCCAGCGCACATCAGTTTTTCCTGGGCAGATGCTGGTCCTGTGGGGCAGAGGACAGCATGAGTCCCATCAGCACGCTGACCAGAGGCAGAGGGCAAGCAAGGGAGAATGAATCACCCATGCGCACATGCTAATTTTTTTCCTCTTCATGAGGTCCACTCCGGGAATAAAGGCTTCTAGTACTTAATTAGACAGTAATTAGTTTGGGGGAAAGCATTAATCACCCGAAGCTGTCAGTAGCCCAGAGCAAAAGGCTCTTCAAAGCAGTGTACTCAAGACAGCAAAAAACTTGCCTCATAAAATCTCTACCTACTTTTAAAGGCAAAATGCATACAAAAATATATTTTTGTCCCAGCTATTTATGGACAATCACGTGGAGCTAATGTTCAACGATAATTTTTAAACTATGATGACCAGATCTCCGCATCATTCTAATCGAATAAAGTCCACTTGGGGGGATGTCCATGAATCGAACAGTGGAATGCACTTTTTATTCAGGAACTTGCAAAATTTTAGGCAATCTCAAACAGCAAATTTAGGTTGCAGATTAAGGATACGGGTCCTCAAAGGTCAGAAAGTACAAAAACATAGGAAGAGCATGGTCACACTTACTCCAGGTCGAAGATCAGGCTTCTGATACAGCCATGGAACGAGCTTCTCATTTTGAACACTGATGTCCCCACTCCCTCTGGAATTCCCCCTATGTACAGGTTGGACACACTTAGTGTCCTGCTTTCTGCCAATGGGCCCAACTTCATTTCTACAGGATTGGTCTCATCTAGTTGAACAGTGACAGTTCTAAAAAAGCAAGGAGAAAATGAACAGAGGCTTCAAATATAACGAAACAATAACTCCATTTTAATACATAATTCCAGCAAGTTCTCACTCAATAATAAAAGTTCCCTGAAGATAAATTTTAACACGATATTGTATGTGAACAAAAAGTTGAATCTTGGAAGTTGAAGCTTAAAATTAAATAAACATTCTTCAGGAATGAATGGAGTGTTATTAAATATTGAATTCAATAGCTTTATGGAGAGTATTTTTCTTTGACCTCTTTACCTGTGATGAAAATGCCCAGTGTGCTTTTAAAACATTTGGTCTATAGTTTTGGAGGGAAATATACAGGAATGTTGATATAATGCCATTTACTACAGATATAATTCTATTTGCTAATACCATAATACTATTTGCCACAGAATTCATCAAATAGAAAGGGGATTTATTTTGGGTCCCAGTAAAGGACAGGATTAAGGCTGTTCAGTTATAAAAACTCACATCTTACTATAAGGCAGGTGAAACTGATTCCCAAGGAGGTATTCTAGCAAAGTTCTCGAATTCCTTTGAATACAAGTGATATCCTACAAATGCTCCCACTTATTTCACTGTACAGGGTACCATCACAAGGTTCCTACTGGAAACTTTTAAAGTGACCACACTGTCATTACACAAGGCCTTGTCACACATACGGTACCTCTGATTCCTGACCAAGGAGATGGAATGCACTTGTCCATCGCTGTACGTGCCCGTAGGAGAATGCAGGAGGGCTTTCCTCAGGCTTGTCCCATCCCCAGGGCTGACATGCACCTCAATGTGGCCCTCAATCAGCATGACAGAATAGAAGGGCTGCAGAGAAGGTGCAGAGTTTTCCAGGCAAAACACATTACTATTTGATTTAGAAAACACCTATCTTATAACAATAATGTGGGAATATTCAAATATTCACATCGAATTAGTAATTCCTTAAAAATCTCATCATCCAATACAACTGTTTGAAGTTTTATATATCACTTTCTCATTTCCATTCAAATAATTTACATTCTGCATTATGCTATTATCACTAAATATATCAGAGATTTTCATTTCGACATTCCCTCATATTTATTATTTATTGCTACAATGTGCACCATCAGGTGTGTGTGTGTGTGTGCGTGTGTGTGTGTATAAATTTGTCTTTTTATCAATATAATTTAAGTAATATCTACATATGGGTATTTAATTGTTTTGTCTGTGATATTGTTTTCAACGTCTCTGAAAGGAATTAGGCCGGGTTCATTAGCTCACCCTGTGATCCCAGCACTTTGGGAGTCCGAGGCGAGTGGATTGCCTGAGTCTGTGGGTTCGAGACCAGCCCAGGCAATTTGGTGAGACCTCATCTCTACAATACATCAAAAATTAGCTGGGCATGGTAGCGAGCACCTGTAGTTCCGGCTACTTGGAAGGCTGAGTCGGAAGGATTGCCGGAGCCTAGCAAGTCGATGCTGGGGTGGCCATGAGCGTGTCAATGCACTCCAGCCTTGGGGGTGGAGTGAAACTCCAACTCAAAAAAAAAAAGAAGAAAAAAGAAAATACTATACCTTCTTAGTCCTAGTATCACTTTTTTCCCTGAAATTAAGCCGCTTCTTTATAAGATATATATGATTAATGTGGTCATTTTCAAAAACTACCACTAGATTAAGGATATACCTAAGAATTGTATTCACTGTCTCTAACTCTTTGTCTCACATCTTCTCTTCAAGCAGCTCCGACTGGGAATCTGTTCTGTGTAATCTCCAAAAATGCTCTTTTTGGCCGGGCACAGAAGCTCACGCCTATAATCCCAGCACTCTGGGAGGCTGAGGTGAGAGGACTGCCTGAGCCCATGGGTTCGAGACCAGCCTGGGCAACTTGGTGAGACCTCATCTCTACAATAAATAAAAAAAATTAGCCAGGCTTGGTGGTGCGTGCCTGCAGTTCCAGTTACTTGGAAGGCTGAGGTGGAAGGATCATTGGAGCCCAGCAGGTCAACGCTGGGGTGACCATGAGCTTGCCACTGCACTCCAGCCTGGGCGACAGAGTGAGACTCCAACACACACACATACCAAAAAAACAGAAGGTGAAATTAAACGGTTGTATAAAGCTCTTAATGTGTTTTGCCTCATTGAAAAGAGGTATAACAATGTATAATGCTACCAGTAGGTTTGGAATGCTAGCGTTTCACAATAACCTTCATATCATTTCTTTTTGCTGGCTTAACAGGCAAACTTTGATTTGTAAGTAACTCTATTAAGATTGGTGGAGAAAAACAGTTTGGCAGCTCCTCAAAACGCTAAACATAGCATTACCATATGACCAGAGACTCCACTCCTAGATATATACCCAAAAGGAGTGAAACCAGAGACTCAAACAGATACTTATACACATATGTTCATAGCCGCATTATTCACAAGAGCCAAAAGGCAGAAATACTCTAATGTCATGTCCACAAAGTGTGGTCTGCACATAGAGTGGAACATCATTCTGCCATCAAAAGGCATGAAGTACGAATATATGCTACAGTGTGGATGAACCTCAAAAACATACTAAGCGAAAGATATAAGAGATTACATCTTTTAGGATTCTATTTATGTGAAGTATCCAGGATAGGTACATCCATTCATAGAGACAGGGAGATTGGTGGTTATCAGGGGTAGGGAAAGAGGAGACTAGGGAGTGACTACTTAATGGGCACAGGCTTTTATTTTAGGTTATTAAAATATGTGGAACTATATAGAGGAAATGGTCTTGCAACATTGCGAATGCATCAAATGCTTCTGAATTTTTCACTTTGAAATGGTTGGTTTTACATTATATAAATTTCAGGCCCCCCACAAAAAGAAGAAGAAGAAGAAAAAAGATCAGTGGAGCTCACAAACCAATCTCACTCATTGTCAGCCCTTCCCCAGGTGGCTTGTGATATGTTTGGAGTCTGCAAACCAGTGTTCCAGGACTGGCTCTCACAACAGCTGTGTGATCTTGGGCAGGTTAACCAGGATCTCTGAATCCTTTTCTTACTCAGCAAAATGTAGGAAGCAGCATCGGCTTTGCAGCACAGTTGTGATAATTACACAGTGATGTCTGTAAAGTATCTTGCAAAGTCAAGGACAACACTCTAGAAATTGCAGTTGGATGAACCGTGCTTCATTAAGATAACACATTAGCATTCTGTAAAGTCTCTTCAAACTAGGTGACATATGCCAGCTTGAGCAGAGGATGAGGGAAATATCACCTATGCTTTTGAAATGGAATATAAATACGGAAAACTGTCATCTTTTCTCTCCTACTGCTAGTCGACTGTGCTTATCACAGCCACATTTCTCTTGCTGCTTCTTTCAATCCTATACCAGATGGAGAAAACCCTGGTTCACTGAACAGTCTCCCAAAGACCTGAACAGAATTTAAGGACTGCTGTTTTAGCCTCAGAATGAAGAGTAACAATCATGCCACGTGGACGAAAACTCATTATGTTATCGATGTGAGTTTTTTTAAACAGTAGAGGTATACAGCAAATACCTTTTTTTTTTAAATCTCAGTTGCTAGACAGGCAGGTAGATTTGCAACACAAGAAGTCACTGATTCAGAAGGGAAAGGCAATTTGGCTATAATAACTTCTACTTATTAAAAATGCATATGCATGAATAACCAGGACACAGCTACAACAAGTGTTTATGAGTCTGTAACTTTTCATTCAGTGTTTCCTGAAGCCATCTCCTGAGACCACAGCTCAGTAGCAAGGATACCACTCACCACATGTGCCTGTCCACGACCCTGCTTCTCCGCATCCCTGTCGAGGGCAGCCAGGATGATGCCGCTGCTGTTCTTGGTGACAAATGTTGCCAGCAATTTGGATTCTGGAGACAAAGACTTGGGTGGCAATTCAACGTAGCCACCTTTCAAGAAGCTGACGCTTCGGATGGGCTGGTCACAGAGGAGAAGAAACAGCACAGTAAGTCCCCAGCTGCAGGCTGACTTCCCCACAGTGGGGGGTACAGCTGGTTCCCCATCATCTCTTTTGTATCCACCCCACTGGTTTAGATTTTGTTATGTTATTATGTTGACAGATCAGTAGGCATTTATAGAAACTTACTCCAATATCAATAAAAATGTTTCCCACCTCCAGTATACAGCCTTTCTTCACTCCATAGGAATTTCTGAGTAAATCAAAGGTTGATCTGGATATTTCCAGGTTCTTGATGCAACCCACATAGTTTTTGCTGGTGACACCTTTCCTGTGGAAAGGATGTGAGAAATAACCACAATAAAATTTGAGTTTCATAATTCAATTTTTGAAAGAAGGAATAAAAATGGACCTATAATTATGAAAAACCTGTTTGCATGTGCCACTCGGCAGAAACAGTTAGACTCCCTCAGATAACAATACTGATGGTGAGAACTTCAGGTCAAGCAAATCCTCTCCTTTGACTACAGAAAGGGATCAAACTCAGTGAATTAGGCTAGTTAGATGTCTACCTACGTAACAATATGTTTAATATTTTAAGGAAACTCTTAAGGTCATTACAATTTAAATATACTCATTAAAATACAGGTCAATTATAAACCAGATTCGGTGGCTCAGCCTGTAATCCCAGCACTTTGGGAGGCTGAGGTGAGTGGATTGCCCGAGCCCGCGGGTTCGAGACCCACTTGCGCAACTTGGCGAGACCTCATCTCTACAATAAATCAAAAATTAGCCGGGTGTGGTAGCGTGCACCTGTAGTTCCAGCTACTTGGAAGGTTGAGGTGGAAGGATTGCCAGAGCCCAGCAGGTCAAGACTGCGGTGGCCAGGAGCGGCCACTGCACTCCAGTCTGGGTGACAGAGTGAGACTCCGACTCAAAAAAAAAAAAAATCAGCCGGGCGTGATAGCGAATGCCTGTAATTCCGGCTACTCAGAAGGCTGAGGCAGAAGGATCGCTGGAGCCCAGCAGGTCGAGGCTGCAGTGGCCGGGAGCAGCCACTGTACTCCAGTCTGGGTTACAGAGTGAGATTCCGACTCAAAAAAAAAAAAAAATACAGGCCAATTATAAGAAAGGCAGTGCACTGTCATTAGGAGATTAGAGCACATAGATTATAATCCAGTCTCTGTATAGAGTAGATCATTTGTCTGTCATGGGGACAAGTGTAGATAATGCTATTTCCTAGGGTTGGACAGCTAGAGAAGTCATTGGCTGTTGTCATATTGCATATTCATGAACTTTGTCCTAAAGAAAATAATTGTATTTGGTGCAGTCTGGGATTATCCAAAACCTTATTTCACAGTCTCCAAATCAGTAACATATTTTTCTTACCAGAAGTTGCTACACGCCTGGCTGGGGTCAGACTCTCATTTCCAAAATATAGAGACTACTGAGTATCTTTGATCTGTACTCTTATGCATCGCTAGTCACAGGAGAATCTGGCAATAATATGGCTTCCTGTTATCGTCATACCTCATTTTTTTCCCCCTCCATGTTGAACCATGAACTGTGAATCATTAAACAACTACATCATTTGGGACAAATTTCAGCCTTTCTGGATCTCAGTTTCTCCAATGTAAATGAGAAAAGAGGCTGGCCTTGATGACATCCAGGTCCCTTCTACCATGGAAATCTGTGATCTGGGCTTCTGTTTTTTCTTCAGTGTCTATTCTGTGTGCCATTTGGGCAATCCAGAGGCACTATGACAGGCTGTGGCTACAGGAGCACCGGATCCTGGTCCCCTATGGCAGAGATGATATCTGAGATGGGATATGGGGACAGGCTTCCATTCTGGCTCTGTCTTGGTGGGGAGGTAAGACTCCATTTATACAAAATATCCATAATAGGTAAATCCATTCATAGAGGCATAGAGATTGGTGGTGACCAAAGGTGGGGAAAGAGAGTGAGGAGTGACTGTTTAATGGACACAGGCTTTTATTTCAGGTGACGAAAATACTTGGAACTAGACAGAGGAGGTGGCCTTGCAATACTATGAATGCACCAAATGCACCTGAATTGTTCACTTTGAAATGGTTAATTCTATATTATATACATTTCAGCTCAAATAAGAATAATAATAAAAAAATCAGCGGAGCCCACAAATCAATCTCAGTCATTGCCAATTGGCAAGTGACCGACTCCCTTGAGATTAAATGTATTCATTTCTAAGACCAGGAGGCAGTTGTGTGTGCAAATTATATTCCTTAAGATTTCCAGAGATTCCTGGAAAGGGAAAGGGGATAGTGGGGTATTGGATCCCAGACTGTTCACCTGCACCAACTGAATGGCTGCACCTCTGTGCCACATAGGAGGATTCTGTAAAAGAACCTGGCCTATAGACAGGTTCCTGCTACAAAGTACTTGTGAAAACCACTAGACTGGGTAACCTAGGTTGGACATTTTAGTGACCTCACTTTCTGGAAGCAGTTTTTCCTTGACTGCTGAACTTTCATAAGTGAGTTTTTTGGGTTTTTTTTAGACAGAGTCTTGCTCTGTCGCCCAGGCTGAAGTACAGTGGCATCATCATAGCTCACTGTAACGAACTCCTGGGCTTAAGTGATTCTCCCACCTTCTTTCCTGAGTAGCTAAATTTAGAGGCACACGCTACCACATTTTACAAATTTTAAAAATTTTTTGTAGAGACAGGATCTCAGTGTCTTGACCAGGCTGGTCTCAAGCAATTCTTCTGCCTTGACTTCCCAAAATGTTTTGAGTTGGAGTCTCACTCTGCCACCCAGACTGGAGTGCAGTGGCCGCTCCCGGCCACCGCAACCTCGACCTGCTGGGCTCCGGCGATCCGTCCGCCTCAGTCTTCCAAGTAGCCGGAATTACAGGCATGCGCTACCACGCCCGGCTGATTTTTTGATTTATTGTAGTGATAAGATCTCACTGCCCAGGCGGGTCTCGAACCTGCGGGCTCAGGCAATCCACTCACCTCAGCCTCCCAAAGGTGTGGGATTACAGGCGGAGCCACTGAGCCCGGTTCCAAAATGTTTAAAAAAAACCAACAAAACTTCTTTAATGGTGTGAAAGAATCTTAGAACTTAATCTGTCCAACCCCAAATTACAAAACTGAGGACAACGAGCCACAAAAAGTTTATATAAATAACTAAAGTCACAAAGCTAAACATGAATTGGTGTCACAAAAGGGTTCCATGCCTTTCTCTTGCCATCTTTCTTTCTTTTTTTTTTTTTTGTAAGTTGGAGTCTCACTCTGTTGTCCAGGCTAGAGTGCAGTGACATGCTCACGGCCACCCCAGAGTCGACTTGCTGGGCCCCGGCAATCCTTCCGACTCAGTCTTCCAAGTAGCCAGAACTACAGGCACACACTACCACGCCCGGTTAATTTTTTGATTTTATTGTAGAGACAAGGTCTTGCCAAGGTGCCGGGGTTGGTCTCGAACCCGCGGGCTCAGGCAATCCACTCGCCTCAGCCTCCCAAAGTGCTGGAATGACAGGCTGAACCACTGAGCCTGTCTCCTGCCATCTTTCATTCCACTTCCTGGCGCTGGTCTTTCAACTCTTGCATACATTGTTCACTCTCATTACATAAAAAGGGAATCCTGATAAGTTTGCAGAAAGCATAATTCTTTTCTTTTTTTTTGCCTTTAAAGAGATTTTAGTGCTGTAAAATGTCTAGAGAGGAGAATGAAGTGTGATGGCAAGTGGAGTCTCCAAATATTGCACAGCAACAAATTTAGAAGTGTTGAAGTCAATGGTATAAAATCATTAGTGTTCCTGCAGAAGGCTTGCTTTATTTCCCAATTAATATGGCATGGAGTACTGGGAATAAAAACAGATGTTATGGGTTGAATTGTGCCTCCTAAAAGGTGTTGCAGTTGATCCCCCTGTATATGTGAATGTGACCTTATTTGGAAAAAGGGTTTTTTGGGGGGCAATCAAATCAAGATGAGGTCCTAATCCAATATGACTGGTGTCTTTATCGAAAGGGGAAAAGTGGACACAGAGTGACACAGGCACAGAGATAAGATGATGAGAAGACCCAGTGAGAACACTGGCCTACAAGCCAAGCATTGCCTGTAGCTACCGGAGGCCACAGGCATGCAACTGGTGCTCTCTGACAGATGTTAAAAGAAAGCAACCCCTGCATCCTCCCCAGCATCTGTTGTTTTTTGAGTTATTTTATTTTATTTTTTGAGTCAGAGTCTCACTCTATGACACAGGCTGGAGTGCAGTGGCACGCTCATGGCCACCGCAGCCTCGACCTGCTGGGCTCAGGCTAACCTTCCGCTTCAGCCTTCCAAGAGCTGGAACTACAGGCGCATGCCACCATGCCTGGCTAATTTTTTTTTTTTTGAGTTGGAGTCTCACTCGGTCACCTAGACTGGAGTGCAGTGGTCGCTCCCGGCCACTGCAGCCTCGCCTGCTGGGCTCCAGCGATCCTTCCGCCTCAGTCTTCCGAGTAGTCGGAATTACAGGCATGCGCTACCACATCCAGCTGATTTTTTTATTTTATTGTGGAGATGAGGTCTCACTGCCCAGGCGGGTCTTGAACCTGCGGGCTCAGGCAATCCACTCACCTCAGCCTCCCAAAGGCACGGGATTACAGGCTGAGCCACCGAGCCCGGCTAATTTTTTGATTCATTGCAGCGATGAGGTCTCCCCAAGTTGCCCAGGCTGGTCTCGAACTCGTGGACTCAGGCAATTCTCTCACCTCGGCCTCCCAAAGTGCTGGGATTATAGGCTTGAGTCACTGCGCCTGGCCAATTTTTACTGTAGAGACGACGAGGACTCACCAAATTGCCCAGGCTGGTCTCAAACCCCTGGGCTCAGGAAACTCCTCTCACCTCCACTTCCCAAAGTGCTGGGATTACAGGCTTGTTCCACCACGCCTGGCCCTTTGAGTTACTGATGATGTCCATCCTGACTGGAGTTAGGTGGTATCCCTGAATTGTGGTATCCCTGAATTGTACCCCACATCTTCAAAATAGAAAATTTTTTTTTAAAAAGGAGCAAGCCCGCCAACACCTTGATTTCAGACTTGTAACCTCCAGAACTGAGTGAGAATGAATTTCTGTTGTTTAAGCCACCCAGTTTGTGGTATTTTTGTTATGGCAGCCCTAGCAAATGAGTATGATTGGAAATTAGGTACATGGAAATTCCACAGTTTAATGTCGTACCTTACAACTGCTGACCTAGGTAATCCACCCACATAAATCAGATCCTTATCAAGACGATTGAGGTCGGAAGATACTCCTGGAGTTTCACCCTGCTTGGTTTCTTTATCACTGGTGTTATGTGCATCAATAACTGCCAGGAGTCCTGAAGGTCACACGGGAGAGATAAGAAAATGAAAATCACTTTCTACATTACAGTAAAACACACGCCTGTAATCCCAGCACTTTGGCAGGCGGAGGCAGGAAGACTGCCTGAGTCCATGGGTTCGAGACCAGCCAGGGCAACTTAGCGAGACCTTGTCTCTTCAGTAAATTAAAAAAGAATTACTGAGTGTGGTGGTATGGGTCTGTGGTTCCAGCTACTTGGAAGGCTGAAGTGGAAGGATCGCCTGAGCCCAGCAGGTCGAGGCTGCAGTGGCCATGAGCGTGCCATTGCACTCCAGCCTGGGCGACAGAGTGAGACTCCAACTTAAAAACTTTGGACTCCAACTTTTTTATCTTAAAAAGTAAAATGCAAACTTCTGTCAACCAAGTTCGTTTACAAAGACATAGTCTTTTACATTCTGCAAATTTGATCAGCTAATGTTCTTGGCTTTAAAAGACAAATGAAAAATCCTCCCTATGAAAGTTCATAAATCCAGAATACACATGCCTAAATGACAGCAGTGTGTGTCTGGAAGAAAATAGAATGGATTTGATTCTTGTTCCAATTCAGCATGTAATGTTACATAACGCACTTGGAAGCCACAGACAAACAGAAGTGCAATATTTCTCCAGGAAAATGTGAATTTTGCTTCTTAGTATTCCAAGGACAACATTACTTTCAATTAAGATATCACTCAAGAATATCCAGGAAACTAAAGAATAAAGACTGCTGATGTTAAAAAAATTTCTGTCTCTTATGAGAGTGACTAACATCAGGTGAGTCCACCTGTGTGTCTACCTTGCTTCCGGTTGCGTTGGAAGACGATTTTGTACCAGGTTCCATTGTTATACCGTCTGTCTGTAATAAGAGCAAGGGGTCCTGAACCCAGGTCAACCATAACTCTCACTCTGCCATGGACCAGCTCGATGGATAAAAAGTCTTTCTGTAAAGAAGAGAACACATTTCCCCATGACTAGGTCTTTATTCCAACTTTTTCTTTTCCTTTAAGTCAGGGACGGCAGAAGCCTTCTAAAGTCAAAACGGAGAAAGCTAGATCTAACCTCACAGCCAGAGATCTGTGCTATGAAAATTAAAATCTCCATAAAGGCTTTCTAGAACACCACACACATATAAATGAAACACTACGCATTGTTATGAAAATCTACAATTCAGTAAGAGAAGTGGTTCGTACCTTTTTCACTTATACTGAAAAATAGGCCACTCCTAAATAATAAAATTAGAAGACTGAGAAACAGAAATCATCAGCACATGAGATGAAAGTGAGAACATGAAATTTCTGTGGATGGAATTCAAATAAGGTCACTGGGGTCACAGAGAACATGGACCAAGACATATTATTTGAGAACATAAACAAGACATACTACTTGAGCTCCAAATTTAATAACATGTGTTTAATTGATATCTATAGTGACTGGAAGGCTGGTTTCTAGCTGGTACTCTTCTGTATTTTCCAAAGTTTCTGCAATGAATTTGTATTTTTTAAAATAGAAACATGTTTAGATTTATTTTTTAAATGTGTATACATAAACACGGCATAGTAAGGACAAATGCCAACAGAACAGAAGCATGTTGCAATAATGTGTTATAAACTTTAGGAGCTGAAGGCCATTATCCTAAGCGAAATAACTCAGAAACAGAAAATCAAATACCACATAATCTCACTTCTAAGTGGGAACTAAACAACGGGTACACATGGATCCAAAGATGGAAATACTAGACACTGGGGACTTCAAGAGGGAGGAGGGTGGCAGAGGGTTGAAGGTTGAAAAACTACCTGAGTACAACGTTCACTATTTGGGTGATGGGTTCACTAGAGGCCCAAATCTCATCATTACATGAGATAGCCACACAACAAACCTGTACATGTTCCCTCTGAATCTAAAATAAAGTAAAATAAACAAGAAAACGCCCTGACTTGCAAAGTGTGTTCTTCCTTAAGCAGTTCCATTACAATGAATTTGTATTAATATAATAAATAAATGATTTAAAATGGGGAAATTATATGGAATACGTATATATGTTATATTAGCATATGCTTAAAAACAATTGTATGGCATGCATATGTATGTATTTAATTAGTTAATCCTCGTTAAACATAAATAGCCTCATAGTCATCTAAACGTGTGTCCACAGTAGGGGCCAGTGCCCCCTAAAGACTCTTACCATGCCATTTGAAGCCAGGTAGAGGAGGAGCCCATTGGGTGAAAAGGTACTGAAGACCATTACTATCTGAGTCACGGTGGCCCGAAGCGTCTTCTCCACGGCAGAGTACCCGCTTCCGTCAAAATGGAAGGAAGCGTCTTCATTCTGGGAGCTATAAGGCAGAAGAAATAAAATTCACACTCTTGAGGGTAAAGTGAGTGAACAGTCCATTTGCGGAGGTCTCCTTCACAAAAGTCACAGAGCACTATTATTGCCATAGTTTGATAACAGGTGTAGATTGTAATATTTAAAAACATGCTTGCCATGAGATAATGCAAGACAAATGCCCAGACACTTCATAAGAAAAAGAAAGTTAATGTAGGAAGTGTTCACTGCGGTAAAAAGAAAATTCTTTACAGGAGGATAGCACTATATGAGTAAATATCTCTACTTATCAACTAGATTTGTGTCCTTTACTGTAACTGTCCTTCTTAATTCCAGTGTCCTCTGAATAATTTTTATATTGGCATTTATCACCCTCTGCTGGTTTTAACAGCAGATAAACTAGAGTTACAATATAAAACAAATACGTGCCCATGTGCTAGAGGGATCGTTTCACCAAAAAAACTATTGACATCCTTAAAAATCTCCAGGATGAGTTTAAAGACCTGTATCATATTTTGGGATGAATATATGGCTTACAACAGAGTTATAGAATCGATGGCCCAGGACACTTTCCAGATAAGTGTGTTTCCTGGTCTGCTCCTGAATACTCATCAAAAGAAAAGCTGAATTACTCACTATTTAATTACAAATTAATTCACCTGCAACATATCAGAATTATGCTTCAAAAATGCTTTTCTGAAATATTATGGGATTTGGGAGTGAAACTTGGGTTAGAATGGTTTTGGAGTATATATTTGAATCCTTCCCAGTTGAAGACATAACAACCAACCTCACTGCCACATCTCCAAGCAAGACAGTATAACCAAACATTGAAATTGTTTCCACGGACAAACAAAACAAAACAAAATATAGGAGCACTTTGTGAAACCTGAGGTTTCAAATTTACAGTTACCTACCTTACAGTTTTTAAAAAAATTTCTATCTTGTGATCTCTTTTAGGAAGTATAACTTTAAAAAAATTGCACTCTCCATAAGTTCTTAAACTATGGCTTAATTCTAAGTCTTTAATTCTTAAACCTATGACTTCCTAGACACATATTCCCTTATTCTACCTTTGGCCAATCATTGCTGCATGATGATAAGGACAGACTTTAGAATCAGACTACTGGGGTTCAAATCCCCATTCCCCGATTAACTAGCTGTGCGCACTTGGAAAAGCTACCTTTATCTATACAATAGGGATAATAAAAGAGCCTCCCTGGGAAGGCTACCTAAGACTTAATACATGTGAAGTTCTTGCAACAGTGTGTGGCACACAGCAAGTGTTCACTACATGTTAGCATGTATTATTCTGCTGTGCTCAGAGGTCATTGATGGATCAGTCTCCATATTGTTTATTAAAAGCTGAACCTCAAAGATTAAGTGCCTTGCCCAAAGACAAACCCCAAGAAACTGTGAAGCCGGGTTTCAAACAAAACTCCAGAAATCTGTCTTGTCACACTGTGCACGCCCTTCCCTCCCAGAGGCATGAGTTCTCCTTTCCCCCACCATCTCCTCTCCCCTCCCCCTCTTTCTCTCATCAAGGTCTTACTCTATTACCTGGGCTGGAGTACAGTGGTATGATCATGGCTCACCACAGACTTAACCTCCTGAGTTCAGGCAATTCTTCTGCCTGTCTCCTGAGTAGCTGGGACTACAGGTTCATGTCATCACGCTTGGCTAATTTTTGTATAATTTTTTTTTGGTACAGACGAGGTCTCACTATGTTGCTTAGTCTGGTCTTGAATTCCTGGCCTCAAGCAATCCTCTTGCCTCGGCCTCCCAAAGTGCTGGGATTACAGGTGTGAGCTGCCATGCCCAGCCTGAGTTCTCCTCTCTTAAGAAGGTGGAGGCTTAGCCGGGCTTGGTGGTTCAGCTGTAACCACAGCACTTTGGGAGACTGAGGTGAGTGGATTGCCTAAGCCCACGAGTTCAAGACCAGCCCAGGCAACTTGGCGAGACCTTGTCTCTACAATAAAAGCCGGGTGCAGTAGAGCACATCTGTAGTTCTAGCTATTTGGAAGGTTGAGGTGAAAGAGTGCTGGAGCCCAGAAGGTTGATGCTGGGGTGGCCATGAGCGTGTCACTGCACTCTGGCCTGGGCAACAGAGTGAGTCTCCAACTCAAAAAAAAAAAAAGTTGCAGGCTTCACCCTCAACCCTCATGTTGGTCACTTCCCCTTGCTTCTCCCAGAGGCACAGTGGGCTTCCATACATGACCACAAGGTTTGCGTGCCTCACCAGCCAGCCAGGAGCCTGTTTCTCACATGGGCCATAGGAAGACTGCTCTGGCCCCTGCCTAGGTGAGGGGCCCAGGACACATGAAAGTTCTGTTTGTTACAACACCTCATGGATGACTCCATTCTATACCTGGAAAAGTTCCCATCCCCCCGCAGGTACAAGTGGAAGCCCTGCAGTCAGGCAGGCCCGGAGTGAAGTTCATCCTCCCCAGCTCTCAACCCCAAGAGCCTGAAAGAATCGCTGAACCTCCCTGGTCCTCTAAGTTCTCATTCATAAGATTTGGATAATTCTGTACTGACCTATGCACCTGCCCTGCTGCTGTCATGCCAGGGCCCTGGAGTTAGGATGCTGCTTCTCCCACTGTTTTCCCAGCCCTCCTTGCCACAGCTCACTGCACTTTCTTGTTTCTATACAGTAATTCCCCTACATACGAACGAGTTCCATTCTGCAAGTGTGTTTATAAACCCAATTTGTTCATAAGTCCAACAAAGTTAGCCTAGGTATCCAACTAACATAATCGGCCATATAGTACTATATTGTAATAGGTTTAGGAAAATTTTCACACAAATAATACATTAAAAAACAAACACAGGCTGAGCCACTGAGCTCAGCCTGTAATCCCAGCACTTTGGGAGGCTGAGGCGAGTAGATTGCCTGAGGTTCAAGACCAGCCCGGGCAACTTGGCAAGTCCTCGTCTCTACAATAAATCAAAAATTAGCCAGGCGTGGTAGTGTGGGCCTGTAGTTCTGGCTACTTGGAAGGCTGAGGTGGAAGGATCACCTGAGTCCAGCAGTTCGACACTGGGCTTGGCCGTGAGTGTGCCATTGCACTCCAGCCTGGGCGACAGAGTGGGACTCCAATTCAAAAACAACAACAACAAAACACACAAAAATAAAGAAAGCACAACCACTTGTAGAGGTTGTATGCACATGACAATGTATGCCAGACTGATAAACGAACTTATGTGATTGGACATGTGATTGCACATTCACATCTTTAAGTTTGCTACTTGAAAGTTTGTATATAGAGGACTTACTGTATAGGTGTTTTTCCCCAGACCATGAGATATCTATGGACATAGGCAGTACCTGGCAGTGAGGTTAATGGTTGGGGTCAGTGGAAGGGACAGAGTAGAGGTGGGGGCATTTTTCACGTTAGAATTGCTGGAAAGTTCCTTGCTAAAAACACAACATAAGGAAAAAGTGATGAACCAGAGAGCCTGAATACATGTGCTCATTCCGCTGAGGTTCTATAGCAGTGAGTATCATTACTTTACAGAGTAATAACATTTTAAAAATCATATCTGCCAATTACAAAGTCTTACTTTTTACACATTTGTTACCAAGAAACAAATTCAGAGACATCAATCTACAAAGCAAAGTCATATCACTGTAGGAAGACCAGTGATGAACATTGGTGAAGTGCTTCAGAAAGAAAGTATTTTCACATACATGGCATTACGTGTCCATCACGATAATTTTGGGAAGTGGGTAAGACAAGTATGATTATTGTTTTCCTTTACTGGAAAAAGAAACCAAACCTCAGAGGTGAAGACTTATCACCCAAAGTCACTAGAAAATTTGGTCAAGAGCCTGAGCTAGGAGACTGAGAAACTTAGACTCCAAACTCAGTATTCTTTTTAATCCGAAGGCGGCAATAACCAAGCTTCTGGTCACAATTTTTTTTTTTGAGTTGAAGTCTCACTCTATTGCCCAGGCTAGAGTGCAGTTGCATGCTCACAACCATTGCAGCCTTGACTTACTGGAATCCTTGAGCCTCAGTCTTCCAAGTAGCTGGAACCACAGGCGAGTGCCACCATGCCCAGCTAATTTTTTTTAATATATATATTGTAGAGATGAGGTTTTGCCAAGTTGCCCAGGCTGGTCTTGAATCCCTGGACTCAGGCTATTCTCTCACCTCTGCCTCCCTAAGTGCTGGGATTATAGGCGTGAGCCACCGTACTTGGCTTGGTCACAACTTTTTAAAAAAGCTAGGGGAGGGAGAAAGTAGCAAGTAGACGGCGTAAATTATAGAATCCCAAGCTATGAGTCATGGGAGCAAGTAGACCTGACAACAACAAAATGAAAACTCACCCATGAGTCTCTAAATGTAATGAAAATTGCTTTTAACTGATCTTGTCACTGCTTGCTGTTAATTACAGATGTTTATCTGGACTGCGCAACCCATCGAATGAAAGCAATTATATCAGATGTTACAATTCTCTAATGGCAAAAGACAACTTATTGTCTTAATTACTAAAAGCAGCATCTTACATACTTAAGGAGTTGTGGTTATTTTGTTATAAAATAATAGGTTATTGAGTTCAGTGAGATTAAGTCATTGTCTTCTGCTATGTCAACATACACAAAATGATGTCTGCTGTTCTCCATTTCCAAACGCATTTTATTTCCAGAATTATAAAAATTGGTTAGGAATAGGAAAGTACTAATTTATAAAAAGTGACTGCACACATGTACACACAATTCTCAACCTTTTCAAAATAAAAGTGTACAGCAGTTTACCTGAGATTTAATTGTGGCTCTTTGAGACAGAAAGCTGTTTGAGAAGATTTAGGGTTTATGATCCATGATCAAAGCCAACAATACATATACAAAGCATACAAGACACAGCAAAAAGTGCACCTCTTTTAAAAGGTTAAAAATGATATCCATTCTTCCATCTATAAATAATCTATATTATATCCTTTGCAATAAGATGACTGACATCACAGACTCAATCCATCCTTGATGTGTATGTAAATTCTTTTTTTTTTTTTTTTTTGAGTAGGAGTCTCCCTCTGTTGCACAAACTGGAGTATAGTGGCATGCTCATGGCCACCACAGCCTCTACCTGCTGGGCTCAGGCAACCTTCTACTTTAGTCTTCCAAGTAGCTGGAACCATAGGTGTGTGCCACCATGCCCGGTTCATTTTTTAATGTATTGTAGAGACAAGGTTTTGCCAAGTTGTCTAGGCTGGTCTCGAATCCCTGGGCTCAGGCAATTCTCTCACCTCTGCCTCTCAAAGTTCTGGGATTACAGGCGTGGGCCACCATGCCCAGCTTGTGTATGTAAATTCTTTCAGCAGTTCTCAGATGTTAACAGAATGACATACTATGTGGTAAATTGTGGCGACATCTTACCTTCTGAAGCACCCATGGCACTTGCCTTCTCTTTCAATGTAGTTCCACAGGCCAATAGATTTTCCATTCAAGAGGGCCTCTCCCATGCAGCCTTTAAAATGGGTAACTTTCACAGCAGGAGATTTCTAATATAAACAAGCAAACACAACCCACATACAGTTGGTAAGGCCGAATACATTCTCTAAGTGCACAAGACAGAGAGTTTCTCCTAGGAGTTCAAATCCATAGATGTAAATTTTGAGAGTACAACATTCAGAAAGATGGCCAGTTTTGTAACCACTGGATTCTTTTCAGTTATAAAGTGAAATCCTAGAATAAGTGACAACTGAACAAGTTCTAAACATCATTTCAATGACTGGGGTTGCTGGAGAAAAACGTTTTTAACAGGTGAGAGAACAGAGATCCTCAGAATGTAGTCGGTAGTGAGGAAGACCCAGCTGGAACTGAGACCCTGACCCAGCTGGAACTGAGACCCTAACTCCCACTTCAGAGCATTGAACCAGGTTCAAGTCATGCAGCTGCGTTTGGTGAGAGGATAACTGGTACAATGAAATAAATATGACGAGTCTTTTTCTAAACACAAACTGGTATTAGTCAACCACTAGAGTGAGAATAGAGATAAAGAAACTTTACAGAAATTAACATGGAACATTGAATTTCCTATTTCATCATTGGAAAAGAAACTCAAATAGCAAAATGAGCCATTGGTTCCTTCTCCATTTATGCTATTGATTAAGCACGGTAGTTAACCCTACAAAACCAGCCCAGCTCTGCAGATGAGCTGTCATGAAGCAAAACAATAGAGGCAGAAAACTCTTCATCCGCCTAAGATCTATCCAACAATCTAGACATAATAATTTTGTATGTAGGTAAAATCAGGCAATCAGTCCTGTTCAGATGAACATTCAGAACATTACCTTGATTTGTCCTCCTAGTCCTCCAACAAATATTAGTGTTGAATTGTTTATATCCAGAACATTAGTTACTCCTGGAGATTTACTTGTTTTTGTTGGTGGCTCTTGATTTGAGCTCATTTCCTTTACACTCAATGAACCAATGTTTCCAAATCTAAAGGTCACAAAGAATTGCAAAAGGAGCACTCAGAATTTCGAGTCAGTGCACATACAAGTATCCCCTCATATGCAGCCGTCATGATTCTTCCCAGGACTCCCACAACAGCACCTCCTACTGGTTCCCCCACTGCCAGTCTTGGCCACCCCATCCCTAGTTTACTCTCCAAAATCTTGCAGAGTGGTTCTTCTGAAACAGAAATTTGATCATGTTACCTCTCTGCTTCAAACAGGTTAGATGGGCTAAACTGTACTTGAAGGTAGCCTACTGCCTTCAATATGACTCCACTTTGTAATAATAAAGAAAAAATTGGCCACAAAACGGCATATTAAAGAAAAATATTCTCAAAGCTGCTTAAAAGTGTTACCTCTGGAGAGGAACTTCAAAAGGAAGAATTTTGCTGTGTTTGAATTTTAAGAAGACACATTTCCTGCTTGTATCCTTATCTTCTGTCCTTCCCTACCTGCATGACCCACCGACAGCCACATGTTCCTACCAGGCTACATGTTCTCCTCTTTACTGAGGAATAAATATTTTACTGGGTTGATGGCTTCAGACTTAGACTTTCCTCTTTTTTTCTTTTTTTGAGTCAGAGTCTCACTCTGTCACTCAGACTGGAGTGCAGTAACATGCTCATGGCTCACCACAGCCTCAACCTACCCAACTCAGGTGATCCTTCTACCTCAGCCTCTTGAGTAGCTAGGACTATGGGCATGCACCACTACACCTCACTAGTTTTTGTATTTTTTTGTAGAGTTGAGGTCTCACTATGCTGCCCATGCTGGTCTTGAACTCCTGGGCTCAAGCAATCCTCTAGCCTTGGCCTCCCAGAGTGCTGGGAGTGTAGGTGTGAGCCACCGCACCTGGCTAGTCTCAGACTTACACTTTCTAAAGATAACATTCTAAAGGTAATCTAAACTTTTAGACATTCTAAAGGTAACAAATTTTTTATTTTTTCTTCCTTTGATTATTGATTTTGCAAAGTTTATTTCTTCTGTAATAAGAAAATAAACCCAAACCCTTATTTCTTTAAACAATTTTAAAATTAATTAACTTTTAAATTACATATTGACAAATTATAATTGTATATACTTATGAGGTGCAAAATGAGGTTATGAGTTTTAAATACAATTTAGAATGATCAACCATCAACTGGTGGATGGATAAATAAATGTGGGTTAGATACACAATGGAATACTACTACTCAGTCTCTAAAAAAGAAATTCTGTAATTTGCAACAAGTCCTTATTTCTATAGATAATCTAAACCAAGTATTCTTTGATTATAATCTGGCTTTCCAAAAGTTTCAAAATCTATTATATGGTGTTACAAGCATGCAATTACTTATAAAATAGTTTTAAAAAGAGAGATGCTCTGAAAGAACTTTATTACCTGGTTACACGGATACTGTGCCATTTGTTGTCGTCAATGGGGAAGTCTGAAAACTCCAAGCGTGTTGACCCGGAGCCCAGATCCCAGAGGAAGGCCACCTTCCCTCGCCGCATCTCCACGGCAAGGAAATCAGCCTGGGGCATGGGGCATGGGTGGGGGTGAGTTTATGCACTGGGCTGTTTGCACAATCACCAAAACACTTTAAAGACCAGTTTTTACAGGGTTTCCTCTATTTTTTTTTTAAAGCAAATCCCCCCAAACTCTCTTCATCTGTCTTAGCTCCCCTCCCTGGAGCTGGAGTATGGCTCAGAGCCCTGAGGACATCAGCGCCACCCACAGGCGTCTTGCATGGTCCTCCTCAATGGCCTTCTTAAAACTCCGCAGGAAAACTCACTGGAGGTCACAGGCAGTCCATGGGGAGCATGAGGGAAGGCATGGTGCTTATTTGCTCAGTCTCAGAAGGCAAGAAATTGATGTGAAATATGCAGTAAGACAGAAGTCATGAAATCCCACATCATAGACTTGCACAAGCTCTGCATCTTATTTCCCAAGAAGGCATTTCAGATACTATACGTGCTTGTTAACATTTTCTTTTTTTTTTTTTTTGAGTTGGAGTCTCACTCTGTTGCCCAGACTGGAGTGCAGTGGCCGCTCCCGGCCACTGCAGCCTCGACCTGCTGGGCTCCGGCGATCCTTCCGCCTCAGTCTTCCAAGTAGCCGGAATTACAGGCATGCGCTACCACGCCCGGCTGATTTTTTGATTTATTGTAGAGAGGAGGTCTTGCTGCCCAGGCGGGTCTTGAACCCGCAGGCTCAGGCAATCCGCTCACCTCAGCCTCCCAAAGGCGCGGGATTACAGGCTGAGCCACGGAGCCCGGCCTTGTTAACATTTTCTACCCTCTACGTCCAAGATCTCTGACCCATTCCCACAGGCACAACCACAGTAGCAATGCTATTCCATAAAAACTCACCCTCTGGGAATCACTGAAACCTTTATTTTTAAAGAGACAGAATCTCTGTTGCCCAGGCTGGAGTGCAGTGGCACGATCATAGCTCACGGCAGCCTGGAACTCCTGCCTCACCCTCCCAGACTATTGGGATTACGGGCATGTGCCACTACACCCAGCTCTCCACTGGAATCTTGCTGGCAATAAGAGCCTGGGTAAAGCTTGCCAACTGTAATAATACTCAATCATCTCTGAGGTAACAGGGGTATTACATAAAGCTCTGTAACCATGGCTTGCGATTAAGATGGCAGAGGGAAGCATTCTTGAGAAATGTCACTTTCCTTCTCATAGGCTTTCAAATTTGTACCTTATTTTTAATCTAATGCTACCATTTTAATCTAATGCTACCTTGTAGAAGAATCAATGATTTCACTAAGGCTCTACTTTTTTTTCCCAACATTTCAGAAAATCTACAATTTCATAAAAGACTCATTACTGCTTTCCAAAAGTCCATAACTTACATTGGTGCTGCTCCCAAGGTAGAAGAGAAGATTATCGGGTTCCCGTGTCTTAACATTTAGCGTTAAGGTGTTATAGTTCGTAGAAGAAATCTGAGGCTGGTAGGCCCGGATACAATCTCTGTCTGCAGACACAGCGACTTTAATCTATAGAAAGAAAAAGAATGTGTCCCAGTCATTTAGTGACACACACTGACAGCTCACCAGCAGTTTAATAGTGCTCTCCTGTAATGAATTTTCACTGTAAGGCAGGTCTCCTCTCTTGATAATATATAAAGCTTCCTGTTTCATCAAGTGAGAGATCAGATGGTGATAAAAATGATGTATTTGGTAAAGTGTTTAAATATGGGAAAATCAGTTGTAGTTTTAAAAGGGTAATTTATATAGGAAACTGTCTCACTTATGTGAGATTTAATTCCTTAAAGACAAGGACCTTATCACCTTGGAATCTTTCCACCTGACCAAAGAGAATTTTTGATGTTCATTTGGTGAATAAAGGCAGGGGTAATACATTTATTCATTCAGCAAATATTTATAGAGCAATTATTGCACTTACCACATATATCTTTGATTAGTAATTATTTGCATATATATCTTCCATTAGCCTTAAAGAGTCTAAGTGTTGTTAACCATAGCATTTGGACTTGCACATACATTTATTTAGTGACTGTAACTAAAACACATGGAGTCAACATTCCTTTTCCAATTGTGAGGACACTTGGGGAAAAAACAGAGAGCCCAGAACTCCTTTTTCTTGCCTAGAAAGCTCCAGGTGGATAAATATAAGTCCAGAGGTCACATTCATCCTAAGTCCCCAGTTGCATGTCAATTGCACATTCTCTTGAAACTCTAATTATTTCCCCGAAACTCCTCTCTTTCAAAGCACAGCCAGTGCCATGTACCATGAACGGTTATAAAATATTTTCCCAAGTTTGAACTTCTCAGTGTACAGTGGTGGACACATTTAGTGACATGGATTTGTGCAGCGTTTGTGCCTATACAAATTGTTTTTTCAGCTTCTCGAGGTTGAGGCCCACACTGCACATGCATTCTGAAGAGCACTTGGATCATTAAAGCTAAGTTGGTAAAATGAAGAAGTAACACCATATGCAGCCAATATAACTTAGAGAGATGTTATCACTAAGACAATACATTCTGCACTGTCTAGGCTATAGCTACCCTTCTAGGCTATAATGATAAATCTTCCCTAAAGACTCAGAGAGCTCTGCTTACAACTTTTTAAAAAATGTTGAATAAAAGCAGAATGCAAAGAAAATGAGGCTAACTATTGGCTTTAAATATCCCAAGCCCCAGTTATCACGAACCTGGGATTATTGGGATCTGGGTCTGTGGAAGTCCTAGAGCACCTGGTGTGACCGAATGCCATGTTTACAGGAATTTTCTGGGACTCCGTGACCAAGAGTCTGGGCCATGGGAGTGTTGGGTAGTACTGAGAGCCACGGGGCTCCAAACTCACAGAAGCTGCTTGTTTCCGGGCCTGGTTGATCAGCAGTTTGATTTCTGACAGGTTTCTGCTCAAGTTCTCTTCCAACAGCTTCAAAGGCTTCAACCGATCAAATAAAAGGTTGGCTTGTGTTTCCACGTCTTTAACTTTTCTTCCAGCTAACAGAGCTGACAAACACAAGGAGGCAAGGGGTGGCAAGAAAGTTGGGGTGGGGTGGGGGAAAAATGAGATAATCAGTTGTCCACTAATACACTGAACAAAACAGGATATTCTAAGAACCAAATGGGTGTAATCTGGGTAACTATATGAAAAAGGTGCCATAGCACACATTGTCCAAGGCCCTCTCTTTCTTTAGACATGCAAATCCAGATGTCGGCACATTTTTACTCTTTAGGAGTATGCAGGATTCTGACTTTCATGACTGGAAGGAAGGGCACTGACATACTGGTCATGGTGGAGGCGTGCAGAAGCCGGTTAGTCTCTCGTAAGGTGGCATTGACTCTGGACAGGCTAGTGGAGGTGTTCAGTAGCTTCTGGCTTAGTCCCATGACATCCTTCAGTGTATTCACCGCACTCTGATTTGCAGATGTGGCCAGCTCTTTGGTTTTGCTTCCTTTGTCTCTCACACCTGAAATAAATGAATATACAGACATGTACTCGGGCACTTATACACAGAGAGAAGAACAAAACTACAACTAATGCAATCTTACACAGAAGCCCATTATGGTCATTTTACAGAGTGTTGAACACAAACTGAAATTTCCTGTTTTTGTGTGTGTGTGTTTTTCTTTTGGGCACTGGTCAGTGGCTTACAGGGCTTCTTGTTTTTAATGGCAAAATTACCTGCATCTCATATGCTCTACTACCTGTTTTTAGGAGTAATAAATATGAAAATAAAATATTTTTTTGGTAATAATTATCTGGGATATGATTTCAATACACAGTGAGATCACAAAAGCAACAGTTAATCACTACGTGATTGGCATCTTAGATGTTAATAAGTGAAATTTTCCTATTTGGGTCCTTTTCTATCACCCTTTTTCATCATCATTAAACATGTTCTCCACATCATTTCATGTCTGGATTAGAAGGTTTTCAAAGTCAAGTACGCAGTTGAGGTGGAGATGTCCTAAGCTGGGGGAAAAGGTACAGTAAATCCCCTACAAGTGAATCTTCAAGTGGCAAGCTCTCAAAGATGTGAACATGTGTTTGCATGTCCAATCACGTAAGTTAGTTCATGTGTCTGGCATACATTATCACATGTGTGCAACCTTTATAAGTGGTTGTATTTTTGTGTACTTTACTGTACAGCATTGTAGAGACCACAGGAGTACAGTATCCTTATTTCAAGCCCAGGATGTCTGGAAACAGATGTAAAAGCAACGCTGATATAGCTGGTACGGTATAGCCAATCTTGTTAGCTGGGTACCTAGGTTAACTTTGTTGGGCTTATGAACAAACTGGACTTAGGAACACCCTCTTGGAATGAAACTCGTTCATATGTAGGGAACTTACTGTATTTGCCCATAGAATCAGTTGACGGCTAGAAATAACAGCAGAACAAAGACTGCACAGGCACTTGAGGTCAACTAGAATTCAGTTACTACAGAAAATTTGGGTGAGGAATTTTTTTAAAGGCACTATTATTTGTTTTTAAAGTTTAAACACAAATTCGGCAAACCACTAACAGTAGAAGAAGGTGGATAAAGGGTACAGAGATGGATTTTTTTCTCTTCTTACAACTTTTCTGTAAGTTTGAAATTAATTCCAAATAAAAAGTTATTAACCATTTAATCAAAATATGCCATATTGTTCTTTAAAAAAACTACCAGATCAGAAAATCTCCATTGAGTCAAGGTAAGAAGTAAGCCCGATGTACTCATGCCCAGTTTCCCCTGCACAATGAAAATTGCAGACAGAATGACTATGGAGACAAGCTTGACCACGTAGTAAAACTTTTTCAAAACTTTTTTAAAATTCTTATTAAGAATAGAGAAGGCCGGGCTTGGTGGCTCAGCCTGTAATCTCCGCACTTTGGGAGGCCGAGGCTAGTGGATTGCCTGAGCCCGTGGGTTCAAGACCAACCCAGGCAACTTGGTGAGACCTCTTCTCTACAATAAATTTTTAAAAATTAGCCAGATGTGGTAGCACGTGTCTGTAGTTTCAACATCTTGGAAGGTCGAGGTGGAAGGATTGCCGGAGCCCAGCAGGTCAACGCTGGGGTGACTGTGAGTGTGTCATTGCACTCCAGCCTGGGCAATAGAGTGAGATGCCACCTCAAAATAAATAAAAAAATAAACAAAGAATAGAGAAGTTTGAGGTGATGTAAATAATTCACCACAGTACAATTCATTTGTATTACAACTTTAAAAAAAATTATCCTATTTATAATTTTAGTGAATACCGCATTTCCAAACCATCAGTATTAAGGTGACCAGTGGACCTATTTTAGAATGTTTTATTTCTTCATGAAGGAGAATGACTGAGCAAGAATTCTCTAACTTGCCACATTAATAATGAATCTGGCATTTTCCCTTAAGGCAGGTAAAGAGCATTCTCACTTCTTTACCTGCTGATCTCATTGAATGACGCGTCTTTCATCTGAGTGATATATCAAGCCTATTTCCTAAATAAGCAATTAAGACGGTTGTATAAAGTTTCTGTTTTTAAGAATATAATTGTAGTATTTCAATGCAAATGTGAAAAAACAGAAATCTTCATTTCCCAATCATATTCTTTGCAAGCAAAAACTTTATCAATTACAGTCTCATTTTTGAGCTAGGGCTCTTGGATCAAGAAATGTCTTTCTACTTACCTTCAGGAATTGCTTTAAGTATCAAGAGCGTTTCACTGGTCTGCCTGGTAATTTTATCAGCATTTTCTTGAAATCTATTTGCCATATTTCTCAGTTCACTTAGTTCCAGTGTAATACCTATTGAAAGCGGGGGAAAGGTTTCAGTTTAGGTTAGCCACCACTTCTGACCCATCTACGGAATCAGTAATAAAGAGACTTTCAATATTGAAAGTTAGGCCGGGCACGGTGGCTCACACCTGTAATCCTAGCACTTTGGGAGGCCAAGGTCAATACCAGCACTTTGGGACTGCCTGAGTCCAGGGGTTCAAAACTAGCCCAGGTGACTTGGTGAGACATGGTCTCTACAAAAAATTAGCTGGGCATGGTAGCATGTGCCTGTAGTCCCAGCTACTTGGAAACCTGAGGCAGAAGGATTGCCTGAACCCAGCAGGTCGAGGCTGCAGAGGCTGTGAGCATGCCACTGCCCTCCAGCCTGGGTGACAGAGTGAAACTTCGACTCAAGAAAAAAAAAGTAAAATTTTTTCCAGCAAGACTAAGTACCATTCAATATAGAAATTAAGAGTATATTTTTAGTTGACTTGATTGTTGTTTTTTTTTTCTACTTTGCTTGTTCACTTTCTCACTAATATTTCTCCTTAAATTTCCTGGTTAATGTTATTAGAGCTCAATGATGAAGAACTGTGTTTAAATCACGTGGTCTTAATCAGATGCACTGAATTCTAATCCATGTCTGGATCTTGACCACCTTTCTTCTCTGGGTTGTAAACAAAAGGCGGCCTCCTTTGATAAGAGTGTTTCTCAGTCTCTCACCTGTATCCCTGCCAATCCTATGCATCTTTCTATTCCCTTCTGGTCACCCAGTTGGGACTCAGCTTAACCTCATTCTTAAGTTGGATCCAAGCTTTTGCCTTTAAAATTTCTGTTCATGACACACAATCACATTTGGATTTTGAACTCATGTTTAAAACACGAAATGTTAATTGCCAGAAAGTTCACAATTTCAAAGTCTATGAAGTACTTAAAGTTCTGTGAACTGAAACTACCACCCATCAACATTGATGCAGAGTTTGTGCTTAATGCTTTATGATGGAGCATTATGCATTTTCTGCACTGTGAAATGACAACATAAATTCTAAATTGTGTCACTCACAGAGAAACAAACAAACAAAAAGTATGCACATATCCAAGCTCTTGGTTCAGACAGCTGTGGAGGGCTATGGTGCTGGACTTGGAAGTAGTCTGTAAAGGGAATGAGCTCTGTGTATGGTCCAGTAATTACTCCTATAGAAGAAGTCTTGATATTTTTGGTATCTAAGAATACATTAAGGTAGAAAGCATGCTATTTGTTACAAAAAATTGTATGCCTACTAGTTTATCTTACATAACAGATTCTGTGGCCATTTTGTGTTATGGTCATTGGATAGCCTTTACATATACCAAATAATTGCTTCTCGAAACTCTTAGGACAAAGTTGGGTGTGGTGGCCCATGCCTATAATCCTAGCATTTTGGGAGGCTGAGGCAGGAGGACTGCCTGAGTCCAGGGATTCAAGACCAGCCAGGGCAACTTGGTGAGACCTCATCTCTACAATAAATCAAAAAATTAGACAGGCATAATGGTATGTGTCTGTAGTCCCAGTTCTTTGGAAGGCTGAGGCAGAAAGATTGCCTGAGTCCAGTAGGTTGAGGCTGCAGTAGCCATGACTGTGCCACAACACTCCAGCCTGCGTGACAGAGTGAGACTCTGATGAAAAGAAAAGAGAAGAGAAGAAAGAAATGCAACTCTTAAAACAAACTAAACTACCCAGGTATTTTTTTGAAAAATTCATAAATCTGTTATTATTTAATGAAATAATTATTATATGAAAACCTACCACGAATCCAACATGACATTAGTCCTATGAGAAAGGTAGAAGACATATAAAACATAATACATCTCTTCGAGAAACTGTGAAATAGTGAGACAAATAAAGGAACACATGCAATCAGAGAGATAACCCAACAGAAGCTATAAAGAACAGTGAAAGCTCCAAGCTATGGCAATGAGCAGAGGACTTGATCATCAAGGAAGACTTAAAGACAGAGAGGACTGTATAATAAAGGAAGGACAGAGAACAGAGAGGACTGTATAATAAAATCAAATTTTAAATTATAAGATGTTTGCATGGTAGGAAACTGGAATACTAATGTGACAAGAAATGCTGTGCTTCACGTTGCTCCAGGAAAGGAGAATATTCTTAGAGGACACTCAGGAAGGGGCTCACATTCACTCTCCCATCCACACAGTCCTTGATCCAAACTGACCTTGATGCTTTCCTCTGAGGTCTTTGGCTTCTTTTAGAACATTGGAACTGCGCTGCAGAGCCACCTTCCCATTAGAAACAAAGGATTCTGGGAACTGGAAAACAGAACGACTTAAACATGGTGACTAGAGGGCAGAGGGGAGTCCTGCCAGGGATGGAGGAAGCAACTCCATCCGAGTAGCCCCCAGCCAAGTGCCCAGGAAGAAAGTCAACTAAGTACCAGGTACCAGGTATGCAGAAATTTAAGGTGAAAGAACACAAAGACATTTTTAAGTATGTAAGAAGGAAACCAACTATTAAATAAGATTTTTGCCATAGGTAAAGAAAAATGCTTCAGCCGGGCACAGTGGCCCACTCCTGTAATCCCAGCAGTTTGGGAGGAGGAGGCAAGAGGGTTGCCGGAGACCAGGGGTTCGAGACCAGCCTGGGCAACTTGGCGAGACCTCATCTCTACAATAAATCAAAAAATAAGGTGGGCGTGGTGGCATGTGCCTGTAGTCCCAGCTTCTCAGAAGGCAGAGGCAGAAGGATCACCTAAGCCCAGCAGGTCAAAGCTGCGGTGGCCATGAGTGTGCCACTGCACTCCAGCCTAGGGGACAGAGTGAGACTCCAATTCAAAAAAAAGAAAAAAGAAAACAGGTTCAAGTAGCCATCCGGAAGTATTATCATTTTTATTGTAAGAAAATGTAAGATTTTCCTCATCTCTACAACACTAGTTCCTAGTCTGTGTCAAGAAGTATTTATGACCTTAAGAAATTAAAACACCTATCACATGACATAAAGATAAATAGATTCTACCAGAAGAGAACGCCAATAAGCATAAATTTGAGCCATTGAGGCGTTGCTCAAACAATTTCCTGTCGTGCCCAGAAAAAGAAGCCCACAGGTATTTCTTACCAGGCTCATCTCAGTTAGAGTCCTGTGAGTGTCTTTTGCCAGTTTCTCTGATTCTTCAATCAGGCTCCGAATGTTGGCATGGACATGGGCCGCGCTGGTTGCATTCAGGGACACATGCCTGACACCTTTAAGGCCACTATCAAATCAGCATAGGTGGAAATGTGATTAACTAAATCAAATAGATTCACTCATGAAAATTACAAGTGCCTACTATACTTGAAAGTCTCCTAGTTTCTTTCCTCTCAGAAAAATATCAGTAGCAAGGAATGCAACCTATAGATAGGTTCCCTCTAACTTCAAAAGCAATTTTTGAGAAGCAGTAGCCACATTGTCACAGTAACACTCGGAGTTGCTATTTGATCAGAACCAAAGAAGAGATTATTGCTGTTTTTTCTTTAGACCACATTCATCATTTCCCATCAGCCTCAACATAATCTGATCTCTGTTCCAACCCTCTGTGTCTGGCCGGTGCTACACTGCATGTGTGCGTTAGTTATAGTCACCGTGCAACACAACCTATTCATTTCCAAAATGCTTCCCTAAGCACACATAAGGATACTGAATCTTATTCCTCAGATTTCATACATCAACTTTATGAAATTCACTAGAGATTTTGGGGGAGGATCAGATAATATTTCAATCAGCTGAACTCCATTCATTCTAACAAGTGGACAAATCACTTAGGAACTTGGTAGCTGGTAACGGCACAATCTCATCCAGCTCCTTCTATCTTGAAAATGAAATCTAGCAATTGACACATCTTAGCCTGCTGAGTAATTCACTTCATTTTCTTTCCAAGGTTATTGAATCAGGTGATTCCCAGACCAGATATTAGCAGTTATTGCTGGTTACTATTTGATTGGCAAAATTCAGTGATTTATAAATAAAAGAGAATAATGTTATTTAAGTTTGTGCATCATACCAAATTGCTTTTACTACTCGTATACTAAATAATAAAGATTTTGTTGTAACCATGTACAGAGTCAGAATTACCTTTTTCTCTTTGGGGAAATGAAGAAAGACAATGAAAAGACAATCACCAAGTATCTGCTGCTATTTTCCATGACTGATTCCTATGGTGCATGGAGGCAGCGGTACTCAATTTAGCATATCATTTACGCAAGATTCTACCTTATATCGTTTTTAATTGCTTTTGTTGCATGAGCTAATCTTTTAGGTCAGCCTTTCAAATATGGGGAGGCACTTCTTTCTCCATCCACAGGACACACCTACACACAAAAACACACAGTCCCAGTGGGTTCAGACTTTTCCCACTCATCATTTATAGTAGGTTTTAAAGAAATGAATTTACCAATTAACTCACAGTGTTGTGTAAATCACTGATAAGTCCTAAAACCCCAGTTCCCACATTTGCCACACATTAAAATCACCTGGGGATTTAAAAAAAAAAAACCACAAAGCTCCGGGGACAGCCCAGACCAAAACCAATTAAGTCACACTCTTTGGGGGAGGTGGACAAGGAGATAAAGGAATCAGTACCTTCTGAAGGTCCCCAGGTTATTCCAATGTGCAGACAAGTTTGAAACCACTGGCCTAAAGTTGTGCTTCTTGTTTACAGCACTTTTTACAAGTTGAGTACATATTTAACAATACTCCAAAAATACAAGTTAAGATATTTGTATTACAATGGTAGCCTTTCAGGCAATGGAAGATGGTTGGGGATGGTATCTTTCAGAGTTTGGAAAAGAGATGCCCACTTTTATAGATAGAGTGTGGGCAGTGACATTCTCCACCCAAATCATAAACTCTCCAAAGGCAAGATTTATAAAGCAAGTAACAACCTCATTAAGTCTCACATGCAACCACAATTTCCCAGAGCCCTGAGCCCTCAGTAGTGCTTAAAAAAAGGCTTGATGACTTCATAATATAGCAAACTATTTGTTTTAATTCCTGTCCAGTTCCATCTGCGTTTTTCCTAAACATTTCCGCCAATGGTAAATTATGCTAGCAGACAAGAGGAAATCCGACTTGCCACGTAAATAAAACAGGAGTGCTTATTTTTACACAAAGGAAGAAGAGTAACTCCTCACTGCCATCAATAGATCCTCCCTTCTTTGCTCTGATCGATGGGTTGCGACCTCTCGAATCCCCACAAGGGTGCGGTCTCACCTGTCCAGAATTCCTGCTAGTCTTTGGAACTTAGCAGCGTGATCCTCGGCTCTGTAGACCAGATCGAGAGCTCTCCTTTGGGACATGTGCATGACCAGATCGTCTACGTGGTGCCTGATTTTGGCAGCCCATAGAAGTAGCTCATTCTGATGATGCTCTAATTGCTATGTGGAGAAATTAATATTGTAAATACAAATGCATCTATTTACTACCTGATATGTGCATATAGATGCCGTGTGTGAAGACTCTCTGGAAACTGTACAGTAGCTGTGCTGAGTTGTAACTTACGGCTAGAGCATTTCGTGCAGCATTTGTTTGTGCAGTGGCAGCATCTATCAGTCCTCTTCCTTTGGCAATTAGCTCTGAGGTCAGGCTTTGTTCTTCTTGAACATGCAGATTTGTATCCTGCAACGGAAATCGCCTTTTAAGGATGTTTCTTAAAAGCAAGTCCAGCCTGGGCACGGTGGCTCAAGCCTGTAATCCCAGCACTTTGGGAGGCCAAGGTGAGAGGATTGCCTGAGCCCATGGGTTTGAGACCATCCTGGGCAACTTGGTGAGACATTGTCTCTACAATAAATAAATTTAAAAAATTAGCCATGTGTGGTAGCGCACACCTATAGTTCCAGCTACTAGGAAGGCTGAGGCAGAAGGATCGCCAGAGCTCAGCAGGTCAATGCTGGGGTGGCCGTGAACGTGCCACTGCACCCTAGCCTGGGCGATGGAGTGAGACTCCAACTCAGAAAAAAAAGCAAGTCTACTCCTGAACTTCGGTGCTTAATGCTGTGTTCAGAAGTCAGTGCAAGGGGCTCTGTGTTTACTGTTGACATTGGAGACTCTGGTTACCAATGGTAACTGCGAAGGCGAGCAGTGTCAGACTCACCCTGAATTCTCTCAGGTTGGCATTGACTGTGAGCAGCAGGTGACTGCTTTCCTGCATCTTTGCCTCGGCTTCCCTCACGAGCGCTTCGGCCTCCCTCAGCTCGCTGTTGTGCTTTGAAAGGAGGCGGTCTGCTGCTTTTTTTAACACTTCCAACTGTTCCTGTGGCATCTGATAATTCTTCTGAATTTGTGCCAGGAGGTCCTCAGCAGCTCTGATAAACAAGAGTGGTTCACATGGTAAGCAAATGCACAAGAAAACTCATATCTGAAATAGTAGAGGAAGGAAGTTTTACATATTCATACCTAGTCTCTTCTTGAAATCGCAAGTGATACATCCTAAATTCTTAAGAATGGAAAGATTTTTTCTAAAAGAGCCATAGACAGGGCAGATTAATCAACTGGTTTTTTTTTAGTGGAGTATCTCACTTACATTTATTCATGCCTCAAAGCAAAGAGTCCTTATACACGTGTACAGTGAGGCTTGTGTTCCATCTACCACAGCTTGCTTGCATGGACAGGCACACCGACATCTCATCTCCTGAGTCTAAGTAAAGCTGGTTGGTGATGACAACGAGCAGGTGTAGGTCCTGAAGCTTTCAAGCTTCATGTCTTTTTTTTGTTGTTGGAGTCTCACTCTGTTGCTCAGGCTGGAGTGCAGCGGCACACTCATGGCCACCCCAGCGTCCACCTGCTGGACTCTGGCGATCCTACCGCCTCAGCCTTCCAAGTAGTTGGAACTACAGATGTGCGTTACCATGCCTGGCTAATTTTTTATTTATTGTCTAGATGAGGTCTCGCCAAGTTGCCTGGGCTGGTCTTGAACCCGCAGGCTCAGGCAATCTACTCGCCTCGGCCTCCCAAAATGCTGGGATGAGCCACCAAGCCCGGCCATCTTCATGTCTTATAAAATCTTGATTTCAAACAGTGATGCTCATCAACCCCATTCTTATTCAAACCTCTTGGAAAATTTGGGTTTAATAGGGCTTCATGGGGATCTAAACACTTAAAAAAATTATCTCTATCCACAGACTTCCTAATACATTTTTTGTAATGAAATTAAAAGAAATCATCTCAGAGAATCTGGATTCAGATTATTGGGACTTCTATGTTAATGACAGGAACTGCAATCTTTCACTGTACGCAACATGGTAAGAAATTGAAAGAAGGGTATTCAGGGATGCATCATGAATTTACCAGCTTATTTATATGATAAAAGGATTTTCTTGAGCTGGTTAAGAAATAGGTTTTCTGAAAGTTTTCAAATTCAAATTACCAAAAAGATATAATTTGTACCATGAATAAATGCAAGTTTCAAAGAAATTAAAAGTTTTTTCCTGCCGGGGCACAGTGACTTGCCTGTAATCCCAGCACTTTGGAAGGCCGAGGCCAGAGGATTGCCTGAGCCCAGGGGATCGAGACCAGCCTGGACAACTTGGTGACAGCTTGTCTCTACAATAAATCAAGAAAAATTAGCTGGGCATGGTGGTGCACGCCTGTAGTTCCAGCTACTTGGAAGGTTGAGGCAGAAGGATCACCTGAGTCCAGCAGGTCAAGACTGTGGTAGCCATGAGCATGCCACTGCACTCCAGCCTGGGTAACAGAGTGAGACTCTGACTCAAAAAAAAAAAAAAGTTTCTTTCAATTTCTCGTTTGTTTGTTTGTTTGAGTCAGTCTCACTCTGCTGCCCAGGTTGGAGTGCAGTGGCATGCTCATGGCTACCACAGTCTTGACCTGCTGGACTCAGGTGATCCTTCTGCCTCAACCTTCCAAGTAGCTGGAACTACTGGCATGCACTACCGCACCATGGGCTCAGACAACCCTCTCGCCTCAGTCTCCCAAAGTGTTGGAAATACAGGCGTGAGCCACCACACATGGCTTCCAATTTTTTAAATAGATAAATATGCTATCAAATTGCTTATTTAAATCAATTTTGAATGTATAGCTGCCCCCATGGATTCTTCCAGACTTTGCAGTGTCCTTTTTGCCTGATCTGGAGGCTCATGGTTAATAAATCTTAGCCATAGGTACAATCATATGTATGTTGCCTCCTGAGCGTCCTAGCAACACTCTAAAAATTATTGTGGTCTTGGGGACCCCAGCACAAGCACAGAAAGCAACTGGTTTGTCTGCTAAATGTTCTCACACATAAGAGTGCCATTCTTCAGTATAAACCAACAATTTTCTAAAAATTATAATTAAAAAGCAGATAATTCCTAAAATTATCCATGTAATTTGAAATGGCATATATACAGGAATTATCTATGTAAAATCAGAGAGTGAAGGCCAGAGAACAAATTTTAAATTCTTAACTTTTAAAATGAAAGGTCTTTTGCAAATTAAAGAGAGAGATCAGTAATCTTACTAATAACTGTGTTCCATATAGAACCAGAAGATCCCCAGTGAAACCCTAGCCAGTGGGGAGTGTCAGGGGCACCCAGGGGACTCTTCCCCTCCCATTAAATGCATATTCAGAAAATGAACTTTCCTGAGTTGGACCCGAAGTTCTCAGCAGGCAAAAAAGGCTCTACTGTTCGCCTTTGTGTCCCCAACTCCTAGCACCATGCCTGTCACCTGGGGCTCAATCCATTTTGTTGAATGAATGAATGAACTGAGCATGAAAGAGTAACAGTGGGAGAGGATGGCCCCACAAAATGACCCCCTGGGGTCTCCAGGACGGCCCTGGGAATCTCTATCCTTAACAGACCCTCATGGTGTGATGTGGGTGGGGGTGGCTGGAATCAAGTGCAGGAGGTTTATATGTTTTCCCGGAGGCAGGGGAGCTGAGGAGGTCAGGGAGTAGAGCAGAGCCCAGCCAGGCCTGGGGGGCCGCCTCCAGCATGGACGGGTCCTGGGAAGACCAGCATGGAAGCGCCCAAGAGGAGCACAGACGAACAGCCTCAGTTTGCAGACACGGGGCTGCAGCACTCCTTTCAGGAACGTGGTTCACCAAGATGATGCCCCCTGCCTCCCGGATCCCTGCCAACAGCAGCTACGTTCCCTTGCCTCCAGAGTTACCCCCACCCTGCCTCGCTCCTACGCTAGTCTTGTGATCGCATTTTCCTGCCCCGGAAAGGAAGGCCTGACTGTTCAATTCTATCCACCTGTTTTTTAGGGACTGGGTCTCAACAGGTACTTCTTTCTGTTCTGAGTTGGAAAATAATAGTGCTTGGAGTTAGGCAGAGTTAGGTTTGTGGTGAGGGTTCATACTGTCCTGGAGTTTGACATGGGCAAGTTCCTTGGATTCTCTGGGCCTTGGTTTCTCCAACTGGATTATCTCACTGACACAGAGGAGGTGCTCCACAGACAACTTCTCACACCCCATCTCCTGGGACCTGGCCCTCTTCTGATTCCTCTAGTTCCTGGTTCTCTCGGGGTTCTGCCAGGCCCTTGTATTCTAGTAATTAGATTACCAGTCCTCTCTCCAAACCTCATCCAAGTGTAGGCTACTCTTTTTCTTTTTCACTTAACAAATCAAGCAACAATGTCAAAAATTATGCCCAACAACAAAAAAGATGTCAACTTAACCCTCCTGTGTATTGCTGGTGGAAGTGTACATTGTTTTCAAAAAAAATTTTTTTTTTTGAGTTGGAGTCTCACTCAGTCGCCCAGACTGGAGTGCAATGGCCGCTC
>NW_007183134.1:364096-410030 GCF_000164805.1 Carlito syrichta
CGTGCATGCCTGTAATTCCGGCTACTCGAAGGCTGAGGCGGAAGGATCGCCGGAGCCCAACAGGTCGAGGCTGCGGTGGCCGGGAGCGGCCACTGCACTCCAGTCTGGGCGACAGAGTGAGACTCCGACTCAAAAAAATAAATAAATAAATAAAAGAGTACTTAGGACATTCATCAAAGCTGGCATAGAACAGCTTGTGCTGTTACATCAAGTAATAACTGTGTGAAAATTCTAAGAAAAAAGCCTGAATGGTAACTCCAAGCTCCCTGCGACTCCGTGTGACAATTCTTTGTGATCTCTGTGCAATTTCACATCGTGGCTTTCAATGAGGGTTTGTGTGACTGAGATCAATTATCCTGGTATCATGTTGATCTGTCTTAGTGCTCTTGGCACAGATAGCCACCAACTATCTTTTCTTCTAGGAGAGTTTACTGCTTTATAATTCATTTACAAGAAATACAGTACCATGAGGCTCTTCTGTTTGTGCTAGTTGGAAATGTCTCAGAGCAACAACCCAGAACGTTCTGCTTCACAGCACAGAGAAAGGTTATATTGACTGCATAGATCACATCCTTCTGTATTTGGAGGGGCTGATAACCATCTCTCATTTACTTGGCACCAGGGCCCTTCTCTCTTATGATATTCCATCCCTTTCTTTGCACTATGCCTCCTCCCTTCACATCCAAGTTTCTGTCTCGACTTGGTTGTGTTGTGAATGGTAGTTAGGAACTTACTTGAGTTCAAGGGCAGCAATTTGGTGCAACTGAGTGAAGTGCCTTTTCTGTATGACTTCCAGCAAAGACGTTATGTTCCGCTGCATATTCTGAAGAGTAGAATCGGGGAGTTGGAAATCTTCATCCAAGCTCTCATTTAAAGTTGTTGACTTTTCAATCATTTCTATGGAGAAAATTCAGTTATTTAATAAGTCTCTCAAAAGTACATAGTGCTAAATGAAAAAGTTAGAACCCACCCTGGTGAGGACTGTTCTTTTCCCCTAAGCTAGGTGGACCTCCAGCCCAGGCGAGGCCAGGCCACTCAGTGTATTCCAATGTACTCAGCACACCCCCCAACTAAACATTCATGAACTTGGGATTATGTAATGTATATCTGCCCAAGCACCCATAAAATCCCTAAAGGCAGGGAGTTTGACCATTGTGTTTACCTCAGCATCTCCTTGTATCTGGTGCAGACATTTGCACATAGAAATTTCTCAATAAATATTTTCTACATGAATAAACCACTAATACTTGATGCTACTGTTTTTATTAAACATAATTTGTTCTAATAATTTCCTTACCTTTTGCCTTATAAAATCTGATTTGCACTGGATTCTATACTTTTTAAGCCCTTAAACTATAACCCAAAAAGAAAAAGCAAGAATATGTTGCTGGTAACCATAAAACTAAAAATAGCACACTATCAGCCGGGCGTGGTAGTGCATGCCTGTAACTCCGGCTACTTGGAAGGCTGAGGTGGAAGGATCGCTGGAACCCAGCAGGTTGAGGCTGCGGTGGCTGGGAGCAGCCACTGCACTCCAGTCTGGGCGACACAGTGAGACTCCAACTCAAAAAAAAAAAAAAAAAAGCACACTAAAGGCCAGATCAGATACCATCGAGACATGACTAAATGGCTCTAATATGGTGGACATGCTTTAGCACCAAATGGAAGCCCCAAATCCTGTCGGTTCCTAATCTGGACAAATGAATGGGGAGATTACCATAGCAGCTTTATCATGATGGGGGCTTGAGAATTAAGATCTGCGTGTGAGCCATGATATAGAAAATTTAAAAAGAAATATGTATTTCCTAAAAACTAAAATCTCAGTGAAAAACTATGGCCTGGACATTTCACGATCTCCAAACCATGGAATATTCTAATCCCATGGCTCCAGGAAGCCCAGTGTCAGACACACACCTGTGCATATGTTTAATAGAGCAAAAGTGACTCCCCAGACTTGACACTGCCCACACTACCTTTGATGTTTGACTGTAGCCTCTCAATGACAGCGGCCAGGTCTTGACTCTCCCTGAAGATTCTTTCGGTTGCCCTGTTCACCCTTTGGGTACTTGTTAATACTCTATCGAGCTGACAGGAGAATAAGGTCTCAGGTTAGTTTGACTTTTAAAAAATGTGCAAGCTTTGTCATTCCAGTTATTGCCTCTTTGAAGCAACAAAACGATTTCAGAATATCAAGATGTGCTCTACCATGTAGACCGAGGTTAATATTTTGGGTTAGAAATTGACTAAGTGGTTAATGAAATAATTTACAACTCACTCAACCTGAGGAAAGATGGTATATTTTTATTTATTTTTTATTATGTCAGCTATTTATTCTTTCTAAAATCCCAACAGTATCAGTTTCCTCACAATTAATCCTGATTATCACTGAATAAGATAGTATATTTTTAAAAGCAGCCTGATAGACCCACAGATTCTCCCAGTGCCTCTACTGTGAAGTCCCTTTATTTACTGCAGGACCCAAGTATACAGAACACAGAAAGTTAACCTTAATAATTTGTCTACCCTGTGAGACATTAGTCTCTAGGAGTTAAAAACCTGGAGTCAGGCAAGCTGGGTTTTAGGTCTCATTCTGCCAGGCTACAGACAGAACTCAACATTATCTATAACGCTGGGTAATAATAACACCTCCTCATGAGACTCTCAGGAGAACCGAATGAAATGATGTCCCCAAAGCCAGCAGCCCAGAGGCTGAGATTTAGCTGTCCTCAGCTGTTATTTTTACTAAGAATTTTATAATTTGTAAAAGATAAGGTTGCTTGTAATTCCCAAGAATGCAAATTAAGTCAGATCGGGTCTACGAGTGCTTTCTAGTCAAGACCAAAGTGAATCTTCTTTAAGGGATAGTGAGAATTTATTTTAATCAGCATATCACTTCCTGCCAAACATTTGTTTGATGAGGTACTTAAAGCCCACACTTAAACACTTACACTCTTTCCAAAGCATCATTAATTCTAAATTAACAGGGGCCAAGCTAATATTTTTTCTAGGGTGTGTAATTATGTACGTGTGTATGTTGAGAGACAGAGACTAGATACACATATGTATAGATAAACTAAACATTATACATAAATATGTATATACACACACAAGGTTCATAAGTGAAAAATAGTAAATTTGACAGTAAATTTGACAGGCCTCTCTCGTCATCTGTAAATGAGGAGATTCTTTTTTGGGTCACTAAAAGCCCTTTCTCTGGCAGAGGCTAAACAGAATAAAGGATCCCCTGGTGACACAAAAATGAGCTTTCTTGCCATTCAAAGTCCTAAAATCAGAACCACCTGGGTATGAAGCCTGAGTGTTGGCCAGATCCCATGAAGTCTGCCCTGTAAGTTGCAGAGAGCATTACTGGTGCTCCGTGGCGCGCCTCTGTGCTCACCATGTGCTCGGATAGCCAGTGAATTTAAGAGAAGGAAGAAAGCACGGCGATTTTTCCATCCTGTCCCCATCCTTCAGTGCAGAGGAGATAATATGGGAGTCAGAGAGCAAAGTGACTGTCCAACCCTTTCCTCTGCAGAGGTGACAACAGAAATTAAGTCAGGAGCCTTTTCCCACTAAACCACAGAAACTGGCAGGGATGAAATCAACTGGATGATCAAGTACCTGGAGCACAGCTCCTGGGAGGAAGAGGCTGACATGGTCTAATCAGAACCTTCCAGACAGCCAAGGGTCATTGCTCACACTGCCCTAGTTCTGCCTGCCCTAGTTCTTGAAGAAAGAAGTTACAGCCGGGCTCGGTGGCTTAGCCTGTAATCCCATGCCTTGGTAGGCTGAGGTGAGTGGATTGCCTGAGCCCGTGGGTTCGAGACCTGCCTGGCAGCGAGACCTCATCTCTACAATAAATCAAAAAATTAGCCGGGCGTGGTAGCGCGCACCTGTAATTCCAACTACTTGGAAGGCTGAGGCGGAAGGATCGCCGGAGCCCAGCAGGTCGAGGCTGCTGCGCTCCAGTCTGGGCGACACAGTGAGACTCCAACTCAAAAAAAAAAAAAAGAAAGAAGTTACCTTCTCTCTCAGGTTGTCTGTTCGTTCTGCAACGCCTTCAAGTTTAATTGTTGCCAGTTCCCTTTGCTTATTTTCCTTCAACAGAGATTCCTAAGAAGAATAAAGGGAACACATTAAATTACAGTGCTTCTGAGTAACATGTTCTGGTTCTTAACTAAGAAGCACTTGCTATTTCCTTTTTGGTTCACACGAGGAAATTCTTCTTTCCTTGAAATTGTCATGTAAAAAAAAAGAAAATGGATCAAACTTAAGTTTCAATTATAGCAACATAATTCCATACTGTCATCCTTTGCCATTGCATCTCCTATGAAATCTGGTGTTAAGCAGAATCTGATACTGCTGCAATTCTTAGACAAAAGCATGACTTTATTTCAATATCGGCATCACATAAATTTTAACTATAATTACCAACACCTTAAAAATACAAAATAATTCAACAGAGAGAAAACTTTATAAATAGTAACGATGAGGTGCTTAATTTATGTCAACGCTATTTAAAATTCTTTGCTTGTATGAGTTTATTTAAAGCTTAAAACAACTCTATGAAGTGATTAAGCTACTGTCTAGGGTTAGAGGATTAAGTAAGTTGCCTAAAGTTGGTGTGTCAGTAAATAAGAAGAACAAAGAACAGTTAAGAGCGCACACTCCCAACCTTCGCCAAACACTTTACATAAACTAAGGAGTTATTGAAAGCAAATGGGCATGTGGCTTAAGTTAGAGCAAATTATTCAAAATTACTTAAAACTTAAATAAAGTATTCACCTCACTTGATAAATAGAAAGTAGTTATATTCCTGGGGCTCAAACTGGCAGAAAATAGTGTTTCTTGATTGCATATATAGTGATTGAAAAATAAATGTAAATGTTTGCTTCTTTATTTTATGGATGTAAAACCTCTCATCTTTCAAAACCACTTTTTGCCATTTGAGGAAAAATAACATAAAACGAACTCTTAGAGTTCCCTAAGCTTTCTTCACTGTTGTTATAGAGAAAAGACCTCTCTAAGTAAGAATGGATCAATGAGCCAAACTCAACCCAACACACACACACACCCTAGGGAAACGTTAATTCTAAGAAAAGCGTTTATCTAAAAAAAGATATTTAGGAATGCCTATCCTTTTTATTGCAACCGGACACACTGACTAGATTATGTCCATTTCTAATGTACCGGCAAAAAGCAAAATTGAGGAATCATGTTTTTTCCAATTAGAATGAAAAGTGCAGGAGTAGCTACTGTCTACTATATCCATTTCTTAACTTCCTGCCCTTCTTTGACCCAGATGCTCTTGACAAAACATAAAATTATGATGTATTCCCAGAGATTTTAGTATAGTCTTATGGGGGAGGGAGAAACTTTCATGCCTTGCAACTCCGGTTAAGAATAAATACTTAACAGAAGATGGTTTATCTTCAGCATAAACCAACTTGAAAGAACATACTGTCCAATGTATTTTGTTTTTGGAATAGGACAGTTGCTTTCAAATGCCCAAAGGTCTGTATTACGAAGAAGCAAGTAGTCTTGGTCTCATCCTCAAAGGCAGAACAAAGACCACAGGAAGCAGAATTTATAAGGAGAACTCTATGGAGCATCTTAAACAATTAGAGCTGCCCACAGGGAAATAAATTAGCGTATGAGAAGATGAAGTCCCTGTCCCTGGTCATAGAGTCAAGGGATGGCTGGAAACCTCGCAGTGGGGGACGATGGAAGTAAGACACCTACACGGGAGGAGTGGGGGACACAGACAGATGGATGACTCCTCCTCCCTCCCACACTGACTGTATCTCTCAATGATACAGGTTTCTATTCATGTATTCCCAGTACTTACCCGGAGAGAAATAGTTGTATTTTTCAGGTTTGTCAGAATTCCGTACGGGACAGGAACAATGCCGGTGAGATTCACAGAAAGAATGGTATCACCAATATTTTCTAAGTCATTCAACAGCACATCTACACACTCATCATCACAGGCTTAAAGAAAAAGACAAAAAACAAAAGAGTTAGATCTGTATCTCTCTCTCCCTCTCCCACCTCTCTCTGTATCTCTCTCTCCCTCCCTCCCTCTCTCTGTATCTTCTCTCCTCTCTCTGTATCTTCCCTCTCTCTCTGTATTTTTCTGTATCTTTCTCTCCCTCTCTGTATCTCTTTCTGTATTTCTCTCTCTCTCTCTCCTCTCTCTGTATCTCTCTCTTTCCCTCTCTCTGTATCTCTCTTCTCTCTCTCTGTATCTCTCTCCTCTTTCTGTATCTCTATCTCTCCCTCTCTCTGTATCTCTCTTCTCTGTGTCTCCCTCATTCCCTCTTTCTGTATCTCTCTGTATCTCTCTCTCTCTCTGTATCTCTCCCTCTCTCTGTATCTCTCGTCTCTCTGTGTCTCCTCATTCCCTCTCTCTGTATCTCTTTCTCTGTAAAAAAGAAAAAAAAAAAGTTAAAGTTACTGCAGTGTGGTCTGCTCATTTCTCATGGGGTTGCATAAGCCATTTTGTAATAATAAAATGCACAGAGGACACTGTGTCCTCCCTGTGTCACATCTGATCTCATTCTCATTCCAACTGTGTGGTGGGGGTATGGCAGGAAGCACTGAGCCCCTATTCTCCAGCGAGGACACTGAGACGTAGATCAGGTAAGTCACTTCCCTGGAGTCACACAGAAAGAAACAATTGAGCCAGGAGCGATACCCAGGACTGGCATGTGTTTCATTGTACCACTCCAACCCTGCTCGTCGTTAACTGGGACCCACCGCGGTGAGTTTCCATGCTTCCTTACAGAGCCTGCTCTGTCACTTCCTCAGACAGTTTGCAGATCATCTTCAGCAAGTACAAATGAAGGGCACTGGAGAAAACAATGGGGGTGTTTTTGCTTATAATAAACACAGAAACAAAAGCAAAAGAACTCTCCAGTGCCACGATCCTAACTTTTTTCTACTTTCCCCATGAACTTCGGAGAAGACGTCCCAAGAAGACTACCTCATGCACTTGCTGGCAAAGTAAGTCAAAACTGGGAAAAACAAACAAAAATCCATGACAGCCAAGAACTAAAGTTATTGTGGAATTTGGGTAGCACAAATGACAGTCCCACAAAGGTGTCTGCTCTCTGTCACCGAGTCACCCTGGGCTCTATTAAGGGATATATTAAAGCAACTAAGAAGGCCGGGCATGGTGGCTCACACCTATAATCTCAGCACTTTGGGAGGCTGCGGGTGACAGGGTCGCCTGAGCCCATGGGTTTGAGACCAGCCAGGACAACTTGGCGAAATCTCGTCTCTACAATAAATAAAAAAGTTAGCTCCTTGGAAGGCTGAGGGGGAAGAATGGCCTGAGCCCACCAGGCCGAGGCTGTGGTGGCCGTGATCACGTCACTGCATTCTAGCCGGGACAACAGAGTGAGACTCTGCCTCAAATCAATAAATAAATAAATAAATAAGCTGGGCTCGGTGGCTCAGCCTGTAATCCTGCGCCTTGGAAGGCTGAGGTGAGTGGATTGCCTGAGCCCGCGGGTTCGAGACCCGCCTGGGCAACTTGGTGAGACCTCATCTCTACAATAAATCAAAAATTAGCCAGGCGTGGTAGCGCGTGCCTGTAATTCCAGCTACTTGGAAGGCTGAGGCGGAAGGATCGCTGGAGCCCAGCAGGTTGAGGCTGTGGTGGCCGGGAGTGGCCACTGCACTCCAGTCTGGGTGACAGAGTGAGACTCCAACTCAAAAAAAATAATAATAATAAAAATAAATAAATAAATAAAGCAGCTAAGTGAGGAGGTTGAATCACTGTGCTGCTTTGAGTGCCCAGGAAATAAAGGCCAGTATCTCAGAAATTCCTGCTTCAGCTAAAAAAAAAAAAAAAAATGCACGATTTACGGTTAAGTTCAGCAGATGCAACAGCAATCTATACTAAGAGAATAATAGAATCAAAAATAAAATAAAGTAGGATGCTCTGTGTCCTGCTGACACTGTAACCACTTCTTTTCTCACACATTTGAGAGGAAAAATCATTTTTGCATCTTGAGAGGAGAAATACTCACAAATGCAGTCGCTTTCCACCAGAATGTGTCTTGGTTCACACTCCTCGCATCGCAGCCCCGAGGCCCCCGGCCTGCAGGTGCACTGCCCCGACGTGCGGTCACAGTGGCTGTGGACAGAGCCGTGCAGGCTGCAGTCACACTTCTGGCAGCTGCCCCCTGGCACCTGAGGGTTGCCATGATAGCCCGAGGAACACCTATAGCAAGGAGGGGATTAAGGCACAGACAGGACGGTCAACACCAGAAAGTAAATTCAGAAATCCGCATTTACCCCTGAACAATAGTCATTTCTGCCCAATGAAAGGCAAAACACACAGATCCATTCATCTCGGGGAAACCGGTTTTGGAACAGTCATGTGGTCCCATATCAACCCTGCCCAGCCAAATTGATAACGACTCCCAAATCACTGTAGTAAGTATGTCCAATGCTTGATAAAAGGAGCAGATGAACCTGACGATTTCCCCGTGAATATTCAACAGCATACCTTTCACAATATTGTCCTTCATAGCCCGGAAGACAGGCATCACAGCGGAAGTCACGGTCACCTTCCAAGACACACGTGGGACTAAAACTGGAAGGAAATAATTTCTTTTTGAACTTTCAGACTCACGACTTCAAGTATTTCTTGAGGTACCTCATTACTCTTAAGATATACCATACTGTTCTTGAAGTTATGTAATTACGCTGGATGATTAAACAAGTTTTTTAGAGCTTACAATCTACTGGAGAAAAAAAGAAGGAAAATCAACATGCAATCAGTATAAGTGTGCACATAACTGGGATCTAAAAGATTGTCTAGGGATAATCGTGTGACTGCCAACTGGAAGAAAACTGATCTCACAGATTTATTTATTTATTAATTATTTTTTTAATCAATATTTTTTATTATGATATTGTGGGGTACAGTTAAGGGCTAGGGATACAAATATGCTTCATTCAGGCACCCTTGTTGTTAAGAGGTGTCTCCCGGATCTCACAGATTTAAACTAAACCGATCTCACAGATTTAGTCACTCCACAGGACAGCTTCCCAGGTAAAAAGGGTCTTGTTCTGAGATTTGAGTGAAGAATTTCCTGGCTTATTAGGTCATAAGGTGACAAGAGCATTGAAATACTAGGAGGGAGCACAAAAAAAACGCAGGGAGAAGTGGGCTGAATACACGCGGACAAGAAGAACTTTCTAACTGTAACGAAAATTACGGAAAACAAGCCAAGGGAAATGAAAGGGAGGAGTTTGGGTGGATTTTGAAAATAAATGGACCTAAAGGTAGGAAATCATGTGGTAGGCAATGGCAAGCAAAATGATAGAGCCACTCGAAGTTTAATCGTCATGGGGACATTGGTGCCCTGCGGCTTTTGGTTTGTTCCATTCTTTCACATTGTAAGTTACCAGTGCACCATCTAGAGGCTGAGCTGGGTATCTGCAAACTATGGGGAGAACAAAAAGTCAAGCCCCGGTTCCCTTTTGGCCAGCAAGATGAAGCTCCCAACCCGAGAGATGAGCCCACACCCCTTCTGACTTTTTTCTTCCTTAGACAGTAAAGGGACAGACTTCATGGGAAACACAAAATATGCAGAAAATAAAACAATAAGGCCTCTTAGATTCAGAGCCCAGACAGGATGTTCATATCCTTACATTCTCTTCCTAATAGCACACACTTTCATTTATTAATGCAGACTTTGAGGACAGTTATAACCTGAGATTTTTTTGTGACTTAAAGAAGTAAGATATTCAAACAGTCCAGAAATGTGCAAAGCAGAAGGGTGAAATAACCTTCCAAATATTTTTTCAGGCACATATAGCTGCATACCTATGGATATTTTATGCATATGAATAGTAAATTTGTTTCCAAAATGGCATCACACTATATGTTCAATGACATACTTCCACTGGCCATTTCTCCAATTCTGTGCCTATTGATATGACTTATTCTTTTCTCAATGTTTGTTTAACATTTCGCTCTAGGAATATGCCACAACATATGTGATCAATCCTTAATAAGTAGATATTTGTTTCTCCCCATTTCTCAGGAGTGCAAGCGTGCTAAAATATATCCATCTTTACACATATATGCAAGTATTTCTACAGCACAGGCTACAGAGAGGGAATAGATGAGTCAAACTAGATATAAAGATTTAACACAAAAATAAGTAATAGTAACAATGCATTTGAGTATGCTTGACAGTTTACAGAGGGAGTGTACACAGTGTCTCTCATTTGGTACTCACCAGCAAGCACCACTTACTTGGAGGCCAGATAAAAATAGAAGATTCAAACTAATATTTCTTTAAAAACCCTTCATTTTCATATACCACATTTGATATTTGATCTTTATATGTCCAACGCCTTGCCAAACATTCTAAGCAATAGTAAAACATTATTGATGCATTACAACTTTCATTTGAACCAAAGAGTACTCTTTGATATCCAAATTCTCACTTAAAATCTCTGGTTCTTTTTTGCATTCATATTATTCTATACAAGCACCATGAGTACAAAGTAGAGACTAATCCCAATTTTATCACCATGTAGCATTTTAGCACTTAATCAGCCACATATATATAAATTCTAATCTCATTCCCTTAAATTAAATGGTAATCAGATTATTTTGTTTCAGTATTCATAAAATTAATAACAATTCATCTTCGTGAAGACTGGATACATATGCTAGGGACTAAAATAAGTCTTTAAAAAACAAAACTTAAAAGTCCTTCCTTGAATTGGCTCCATTCAAACATTCAATACCAACACAGATGATTTGCTTTTGAAAAGATTCTTTTGAGAATGAAGGCTTTTTCTTAAAATTAGCCCTTCTCAACACATGGAGAAGATTCATTAAGACAAACCCTGGAGAATGAGGCTGAAATGGAAGCGGGTTCAGCAGCTGGTGTGCCAGGCTGCACCTGGTCAGGCTCACCTGGCAGGGAGGCTGTGAGGACAGGTACAGGGAGAACAGTCGCCAGCTGAGCCAATTACCTTCCCGTAGTAGCCGGGAGCACACACATCACAGTGGTCACCTGCCGTGTTGTCTCTGCAGTTCTAGGACCCCACATTTCCAAAGAGAGAAGCAATGGGAAATTGTTAGAAATCACTCTTATCTGGTAAGTATTACCGCGTTTCATATCAGTCAGCTTTTTGAAAAATTCTTAAGGAAGAGCATTTTTCCTCTATTTTTTACATCCTAGAAACATTTCCAGTTCTGTGTCCTTCATTCAACATATGACTGCATTCATCTAATACAGCCTAAACATGACTAGTGCATTCTTCTTATGGGAAATAGACACAGGGTCCCTAAAAGCAGACAGTTTTTAGAACCCTAAAAATGGATCTAAAATAGACAGTGACCCCCAAAATGATCTGAAGTGCTAGTTTTGCACATAGCCAGGGTTAGACCATCACATGTACCACTCCTCCAGCAATGGTACACTATCATAGCACACTGTAGCCTTGAACTCCTGGGCTTAAGTGACCCTCCCACCTCAGTCTCCTGAGTAGCTGGAGTCACAGGCACACGCCACCATGCCCAGCAGCTCCAGTTAAATTTTGTCATCATTTGGACCCATGGTCTCGTACTAAAAAAAGAGTACACTTTTTTAAAAAAGCTAAAAGACAAGGTAGTTCTCGCCATCTGATTCCAATTTAAAAATCTTCATTCGCTCGATTTGTCATGATCTAGTCAGTCCTCATGCACAGAATTCCATGTCTGATGCAGTGGGGACAGAAAGATCAGGAACACCAAAGAACCCCTGGGCAAACTCTCTGGCTGACTCATCCTTTTATCCTTGGCGGCAAGAGATGATGTAGACATTTTTTTATATGTTAAAAAAGCTATTTTTAAGTCCCTTTCAAATGAAAAAAAATTCTAGTGTTTTTTATTTTAAAGTTGTATTTCTATATCGCCCGAGGCAAACAGATTTGTCTGGAATCCACTTGACCCCTAAAGCTGATCTCTCTTTAGCAGCAAAATCTGCAGCCTCTTTGTTAAAAAATAAACCTGTTAAATGCTTGTTTTAACAAGCCCTAAAGCTGACAAGGAATAAATGTTGGTTAGTGAGAGAGAACTGAAGCGGATTTCAGGTTTTCCATTACTAATACCAGCAGCAGCATTAAAAACTCCCCCTAGCATACAACGAATTGTGGGCCATCCAGAGTACAGAAGACAAACTACCCCAAGAGCAGCAGGGAAATAAAGACCTATCAATGAGAACGGAAGTGGGCTGAATTCATTGCTGTGGGAAATGCACAGAGAATATCTGTCCCTTTTTTAGTGATATAAAGAGTCTGTCTTATCTCCCAGAAGGCTGTGGAGCGGAGTAGGGAGTGGGTGAGGAGCTTCTGGGCTATCTCCCTGGTGCTTGGTCTCCCCACTCTCTTCCAAGTTGTACTTCTTTCCTACCTATCTCTACTACGATAATACCAAAGGCCTAGTGACCCGAAGCAGGAAGGAACATCCTATAACCAGGTGACAAAACCAGACCCCAAAAAAGTCATGAAGTTTATCTATATGGTAACAAGAATATAGGGAGTGCTTAGGCGATTTTATTAAAGGAAAATAAACCACAAAAGGAATCTAAAAACTGAGGAGAGAAGGTAGGGTCTTGAGCTTATGGAGTAAGGAAGAAGTTGACTCAGGTGCCATATTGGTGGGAAAAACGTCAGGATCTCGTGTCCAGTCAATGCAGTGAGGCAGCAATGATGGAGTGGGCACAAATCCCATCTAGACTGCATCATGGAGATACAGCATCCTTTTTTTTTTTTTTTTTTTTTTTTTTGAGTTGGAGTCTCACTCTGTTGCCCAGGCTAGAGCGCAGTGATACTCACGGCCACTGTAGCCTCGACCGATTGCGCTCAGGGGATCCTTCTGCCTCAGCCTTCCAAGTAGCTGGAACCACAGGCATGTGCCACCATGTCCGGCTGATTTTTTATTTATTGTAGAGATGAGGTCTCACCATGTTGCTCAGGGTGGTCTGAAACCCCTGAGCTCAGGTAATCCTCTCACCTCTGCCTCCCAAAGTGCTGGGATTACAGGCGTGAGCCACAGCGCCTGGCTGACATACAGCACCTTGAGTTATGGAGGGATGTCCCCACCAACCCATGCAGTGAACACATTAGGCGTTGAGCACAGTATTTGAAGACAGATGGTGACACGTCCACTTCGGGATGATGAACAGACGTATGACCACAACCTACGATCACTGAGGGTGAACTGAAGGTATGTGCCCCAAAGGGCTGAAGACACAGGATCTTTGGGCATGGGAAACAGAGATCTGATCAAGTAGTTGGTGTCTGTTAAGATGCTGTCACTTTTCATCAATAAATCTGAACTTACAATTTATCTCCATGGTGCCAAAGAATAAAACTGCACCAACAGGTGCATGATCCAGGGGGATGAGATCCAGGAATAATCAGAGCTGCCCAAAGGTCTTCGGAGCTGTTTTAGAAGTGAGCTCCCCATTGTGGGAGGTACGTAAACATACATTAAATAACTACTTGGCATGGATGTTATAGTTCAAATTTAAAATCTGAAGGAACTCAGACAAGAATAAAAGGAATATTGCAGTCCTTAAATTCCATACTCTTAACCCAGATGCTATTTTCTGTTTAGAACAGGTTTGGGTGACAGAAACTGGCAATAAGTGGTGACAATGAAGGAAGAGATCACTGGGGGTGAACACAGAATACAGATCTGTAAAAAGTGAGAGAAGCTTGAATCAAGATGTATTCTGCTCAACTCTAAGAGACTGCAGACAGCAGTCTAAATTTAGAATCTTTGTCCAGTCCTCTGGCAATGTGTGTAGCCTCTGCCGTGTGCTGCAACGTTCAACTAACAGGCCCAGCTGAGGTCTCCAAGGGGTTTTAAGTAACACCCAGGTAACATATGGCAAATCATTCCCCCTGGAGTAGAGCGCTCCCTGACAGCTGTCAGGCATTACCGACCCTAGGTCAAAGGTCATCCTTCATGGACTGGGCTAAGTGGGCTGTTATTTCTAGGGTACAAATCAACAGATCAGCTGCTGATCTTTCAACTTTGTTCTAGTAGATCTGGGCCAGGAAAGGCAGGGTAATAATGAATGTCCTAGGAATACCCAATCTTGTTAAAGCTGTTAGCTGCACCAAGGAACGATGAAGCATGAAAGAATTGATCACCTTCTGTGTGACCTCTGTCCCCATGACTGGCCAAGGGACTGTTCCAGCTAATTACATCTCACTTTATTTGCCTGAAATCAATTCTCCTTAAATCCTTAAAGGAGATCTTCTCATTTTCTCCATCAGGCCTTTGCTTTTTCTTAGAGCATTAGCTGATTAGAGTGAACACATTTTTGTAAGTGTTGCAGCTATTTGCATCTTCATTAAGTTCGTTTTATCTCGTATGATTGGAATGATCCTTAACTCCACATAGATAATGGAGTCAGCAAAGGTTAACACGTTTCTTTTTCACTGAGGAAAGCCATGCAGTACTTTTTCTAACTTCACCTGTACACTGCTGCAGTTTAGAGATTCTCCCAGTGGAAATTGTCTTTAAATTCCACACACCAAATATTCCTAGATTGGAAGAAGAGGAAGACAACCTGGTGTGGCGGAGGGCAGGTTGGAAGCCCACAGCCCTAACTGCTGTGTTCCAGCTCCTGCGTTTCCTGGTGGTTAGACCCGACCCAGGCTCTCCAAGGCTTCAGATGTGTCTTTCTTGGTGAACAGCTAATTTCCCTTCAATGAGTTATCTGACCTGAGATTAGTTAGTCTTGGCACAATTTATATTGTCAGTGTTTCCACCTGAGTTACTGTAATGAATGAGGTTTCAGGAGTAGGAAATGAATATCAGGATATTTTATGTGACTAGTAAGGCCTGAGTTTGTCCTCACTTAGGGCCATAAGGCTTCTGCGTCACGTGGATGTTTTTCAGAGTTCTCTTGGTGTTCCCAGTCTTGACCTAGGGGAAGGTGGCTGAGAGCAAAGGCATACTAAGATGTGAGTCATTTATTGTGGTATCACCCTCTAGGGAATGTGCATTTTTATTTTATTTTTATATTTTGAGTCAGAGTCTCACTATGTTACCCAGGCTGGAATACAGTGGCTCGATCACAATTCACCACAGCCTCGACCTCCTGGGCTCAAGTGATCCTCCCGAATCAGTCTCTGGAGTAGCTGGGATTACAGATTGGCTAATTTTTTTTTTTATTTTTTGTAAAGATAGGGTTTTGCTGTGTTGCCCAGGCTGGTCTCTAACTCTTAGGCTCAAGCAATCCAAAGTGCTGGGATTACAGGCATGAGACACCGTGTCTGGCCAGAATTGAAATTCATAAAAGAATTTCCACCAACAATGCCAGACCACTTAGCTATGCCTTTCTCAAGGAAATATATTTAAATTTTATATTCAGCTAAATTTAACCTCTCACTAAACCAAGGAAGTGGTGTGATTGTAGACCAGAAATGTAAATACTCAGTGCCTACTCTAATTATAAACATCAGGTGAGCACCCCCATGAACCAGCATACCAGACACTTTCCAGTTTCGGGGTCACACACGTCACTATGGTTGCTGCAATTGCAGGGCACACAAGGAGCAAGCAGAGGACGGGGTCCCCTGCCACCACTTGCTGGGAACTTCCCTCTGTGGTACCCAGGGGCACAGTCCTGAGTAGATGCAAAAGAAAAAAAAATCTGATTAGAATGTGAGCAAAGGACTTAAACAGACATTTTTCCAAAGAAGATATACAAATGGCCAACAGGTGTATGAAACAAGTTCAACCTCACTATCATTAGGGAAACACAAATTAAAAACACAATGTGATACCACCTCACACCCATTACAGAAAATAACAAGCACTGGTGAGGACATGGAGAAACCGCAACCCCTGTGTATTGCTACTGAGAATGTAAAATGGTGTAGTTGCAGTGGAAGAAGTGTGAAGGTTCTTCAAAAATGGAAAACCGAACCACTACGTGATCCTGCAATTTCACTGCTGGGCACCTATCCAAAAGAATTGAAAGCAGGGATTCAAAGAGATATTTGAACCCTCATGTTCAGACAGCATCATTCACAACAGCTAAGATGTAGAAACGACCCAAGTGTCCAACCACAGATGAATGGATAAGCAAAAGGCTGCAAATTCAGACAATGGAGTACTATTCAGTTTTAAAAAGGAGGGAAATCTTGACACGTGTTACATGGAGAAACTTGAGGACTGCCGTGCTAACTAAAATAAGCCAAGCACAAAAAAGCAAATGCTGCTTGATTCCATTTACATGAGGTCTCTAGAGTGGTCAAATTCATAGAGACAAAAAGTTGAATGGTAGCTACAGGGGCTGGGGGAATTGGGAGTTATCGCTGAATGGGTGCAGAGTTTCAATTTTGCAAGATGAAGTGAATTCTGGAGATTGGTTGGTTACATAGCCATGTGAGCGCATCTAACACTACCGAACTGTACACTTAACAATGGTTACGATGGTAAATTTTGTTATGTACATTCTACCAAAATTAATTTTTTTGTTATAAAAAATTATACAATAGATATACATGAACTCTGTTCATCACATGGAGTTTCTATGACAAACATATTTAAACTCAAAACCAGAAAATAGATTTTGACAGAATCTCCCTACCTGACACGAGAACCCCGCGGTGCCAGGAGGACAGACACAACTCTCTAAAAGGGATGCGACCTCCCCCTCTGGGTGCAGTTTCTCAGCCTTTCTGCCAACCTCCATTGAAATATTGGAGATTCTGTACAACCATCATGTTAAGGAATAAGAAAGGAAACACAAACATTTAAAAAACTTTCTAGAAACATAGCACATGACATAATATTTACATATACAGAGGGTGCCAAAAGAGGTATACACATTTTACAAAAGGAAAAACTGTATAAAAATTGTAATACTCAATATATTCCAAAAACAAAAGATGAATACAAGTCACGTTTGACGTCTGCAATGACGAGAGGTGCTCAAAATGGTTACCATCAGTGTCCAGACACTTCTGATTATGGTGAAATAAAGGTAATATGTAGATAATACCACTTTAAATGTGTATACATTTTTTGGCACCCTGGTATATTAAACCAGAGCTTTCCTCCCTGCTGGAGTCGTTTCTACTTGTGATTATAAGCAAAATATGTTAAAACACATTAGTACTGTCATTCCACATCGTAGAACTTAAAAATAATGTTACAAAATTGCACCTGAAACACTCCTTCAAGTACCAACTTGGCCAAGACTTAGTGACTTTCTTTATGGGCTAAAGTAGTAAATGAGTAGGTGACAACATTCTTTACACACCATTACAAAGAAACAGTCATTGCAGTTTTCAAGGGCAAAAATAACCATTTTGCTGTATTTTATCTTCATCTAAGATTCCACTATTATGCACCGGTATGTTATATACACTTTAGCATGGCATGTGGATAATTTAAGTCATAACTCACACATTCCATAGTGATATTAATATTTAACAAGGTCGGACTTGGTGGCTTGGCCTATAATCCCAGCAATTTGGGAGGATGAGGCGAGTGGATTGCCTGAGCCTGTGGGTTTCAGACCAGCCTGGGCACCTTGGCGAGACCTCGTCTCTACAATAAATTAAAAAGCAGCTGGGTGTGGTAGCACGCGCCTGTAGTTCTGGCTTCTTGGAAGGCTGAGGCGGAAGGATCGCCGGAGCCCAGCAGGTTAACGCTGGGGTGACCGTGAGTGTGCCACTGCACTCTAGGCTGGGCGACAGAGTGAGACTCCAACTCAAAAAAAACAAACAAACAAGGTTTTGGTAAGAAACCGGGATATGTGTGTCAATAAAGATGGTAGGTAATGGGAGTGACGTGAGTTAAACCCATTCGGTTTAGTTTCAAATTTTAAAACTATTCAGAATTCTAGAGGCTGCCAAGTACCTGCTTTGCTGTAATCCTTGACCATACGATGCCTTGATGAGGATATACTCAATATTGCTAAGAACGGACATAAAATCCGAGCGTGTGACAGGTTTTTCAGAAACAGAGTTAAAATATTTCCAGAAGTTCTGTGGATGAAAAACCCATTCAGTTAGGTTCAGAGTACAAATTCTGACAGGCATATGAACTTATGAAGAACACGTTTCTTTTATAAATTTCCCCAGAAATGAGCCCTCCTGTGTGCATGCCACTTAATTTAACTGACGAAGACCTCTGGTAACCTCACCCGGCAGGCACCGTGTCATTTATCAGCAAATAACACATTACCTAAGGCAGCGCCAGCCACACGATGACTGTCCAATCAATATCTGCTAGAAGAAGAAATGGACACTTCCCAAATTTGAGCAAGTCCAAAGACTTCTGTGCCATTATATCTAGATAGGTTGAGGCTAGAGAACCAAGATGAAGGATTTAAGGTGTAAGTCCCACTAAATTAACCATTAAGCCCAATAGGCATTTCATGGGAATATATAATTTGAATAGTTTTTAAGAAATCTTCCCGAACCCATTGGAATTTTGATCCCAGAGTCTTCTTGCTCATTCTCTGCGGCTCTGAGCCATCAAACAGCAAAGTTTACACCTTAAGGAAATTATGTGAGATTATGTGAAAAGATCACATCATCACCTCTTTCATTCCTGCTTCTCGTTCCTGTCTCACTCCATTCTCCGGTGCTGGGGTATCCATGTAAATGACTTGCTTTCTGGTCCGACCTCCTTTGATGAGCACTTGAGGCTCGAAATTGGAGGCACCGATGCCATCAGAAGAATAGAAGGCCACACTGTACTTTAGCTTGCCACCGTAGGCCATAAGCTATCAAATAATAAATTGTTGATTATGTCTCTAACATAGCCTTGCTTGAAAAACGTTTTATTGCAAGCCTGCCACCATATAAGAGAAATCTTGTACCTTAAACATGCATCTCCATGACAAAATCCAGAATAACAAATCATGTCCTCATGATTCAAATTACGTTCAAGCTCCTTTTCATGAAAAGTTATCTATATTTGCAGGAGCACTGGATGTAGATTCGCAAATTTTAAAGATTAGAGTAAATTCACATATTGACTCTGTTGTTTAGATCAACAATAATGCAAGTGATGCCTTTTACGACTCTTTTATAGTAGGGTTTCTTCCCCCTCTGAAATGAGTAATGGTTGAGAAGGCCTCCCAGGCCACAGCACGTAGGTTTGTGTTGATCTTATATTAGTAAACACAATATAATCACGTGCTGCATAACAACGTTTTAGTCAATGTCAAGCCACATATTCAATGCTGCTCCCATAAGACTGTAATGTTTATTTCTAATGTACTTTTTCTAGGATTAGGGATGTTTAGTTACACAAAACTTACTGTTGTGTTACAATTGCCTATGGTATTCAATACAGTCAACACTGTACAGGTTTGTAGCCCAGGAGCAATAGGCCAGACATATAGCCTTGGGGTGTGTAGGCTATCCCACTTAGGTGTGTTAAGTACATGCTAGAATGTTCACACAATGACAAAATCGCCTAATGACACCTTTCCAAGGGTTATCCCCTTTGTTATGCCACATGTGACTGTATATGTTTGCTGAATTACTGCTTTAGGAAGGAGATAATTAATAGACTTCCAAAATTAGTGAAAATCTTAAAAGAACCATACATTTGGGGAGATTTTTATAACTACTCAACTTCTCCATCCCCACTTAAAAAAGGAAGTGAATAACCACCCTTTTGAATGACAGGCCAACACAGAGCATAGTGCTTCTAAACTACACCCATATTCCCCCGGAAACAGTGGCGGGTTCCAGGCCGGGCATGTGCCTCACCTGGTCTCCCTGGAACTGTGGTGGGAGCCGCCAGTAAAACGGCTCTGCGTGAACATGCTGCCGGACAGTCACGGCGTCCAACAAGACATCTGGGGCCTGGTAGTACACCCCATCAGTTGTGCCCTTCAGGTTACTCTGAGACACCACACGCAAAAGAGGATGATCTGGGCCCAACGTCACCTAGTCATCGAAGCGGGGAAAAATACACTTCAGAACATGAACTCATCACCCACGTTTGATTTGCTGGGTTCCACCATTGTTTCTCAGATGAAACAGCTTGATTATTAAAACAGGAATTGTGAAGACTTTTCCTTTCAACTAAACAATCTGGATTAAAATTAACATTCAGTGCTTTTAACTGCTGTATTTAGGGTGAAACTATTGCTACACTTGGGAGATGTCCAATGACATGCAGGAGATGGTTGAGATGCTGCAGGTTTAATCTTTCCAACTAAAGCTTTTGATAGATTAGCTGAGAAGCAGCACCAAAAGCCTTTAGTTCAAGCTCCATTTATTCCCTCGGCCAGCAGAAGTACAGCTCTGATTCATGTACTCGCCCAAATTGGCTTCCTAGAATTTCTCATGTCACAAGAGCAACATTTAATGTGAATACTTGACTGTGTCGGCTACCCTCGCCCACCTCCCACGGGGGAAGGGATGGAAACAGAACATTTCGACTGTACGTGACTTACTGGGGTCCTCACATAACCTTCCAGCTCAGAGCAGAGGTGGGTTAGCCCGAAGCAGAAGCAAGGGCTGCATCCCAGAGGGTTGTCTGCACGGAGAGCAAAGGCGCCCTCTCGACATTCGCTGCACTGAAGGGCAATGACGTTTTCCTAAAGGGAGACAAATAAAGGACTTACTTTTGCTTAAAAAAAAGAAATGTAATTTCTGGACAAAGAGAAATGAAATCAAACACAAAAATCATTCCAGAAATAATTTTAGATCCAAAAGCATCACTGTTTCGTTGGACCAGGTCTCCAGCTTCCCTGATTGCTGGTTCTCTCAAAGACTCAATCAATGATTCCCAAACAAATGTATGATCAGAATCATTTTGGAAGCTTCTGGAAAATCAGATTCCCTGATGAGAATCCCCTGGGAAAATCCCAGAATCCCCCTGGAGTCCCCAGGTAATTCTGACGATCTGAGTATAGAGAAGAACTGACCAGGTGATTATTAGGCAGGTTCCTACCATTCTGATTATCTGCCATGAGAATTGTTATCATAGAATGTGATGAGTCAAAAATAAGGAGACTGATGTTTCCATCACTCCCTGGCTGTAATATCTATGTGAGTTTCTCTTCTTCATCTCCAGTGACCCATCAAGCCATTAGCATCATCAAGCCAGGTCATAGGTGTCTCCTGACATCCCCCTCACATCACAGTTACAGGGAACACAGTCTGGAAAGTCTCTGAAACCCAAGGGGGAAGGTGGCAATGACCTCGTAATAAGAAAGCACACTGGGAAAACTAATGAAAACATAAAGAATTTTAAAATGACATTAAAATCTTATCTCCTGGGAAAATAATAAACACAAATTTCCCTCTGACTGGTAAGCACAACCTGGAGCATAATAATCTCACAGCTAAGCTGGGCTCGGTGGCTCAGCCTATAATCCTGCGCCTTTGGGAGGCTGAGGTGAGTGGATTGCCTGAGCCCACGGGTTCAAGACCCTCCTGGGCAGCGAGACCTCATCTCTACAATAAATCAAAAATAAGCTGGGCGTGGTAGCGCATGCCTGTAATTCCGGCTACTTGGAAGGCTGAGGCAGAAGGATCGCCGGAGCCCAGGAGGTCGAGGTTGCAGTGGCCGGGAGCGGCCACTGCACTCCAGTGTGGGCGACCGAGTGAGACTCCAACTCAAAAAAATAAAATAAAATAATTAATAATAATCTCACAGCTATAGCATCACAAATCTTCCTGAAGCTCTGTGACATCTCTTACCTGTATATTCAAGATAGGTTGGCCACTCAGCCCACTAGAATACACGATTACAAATTCAGAGTGTTTTTCAAATCAGTTCCATCATCTGACAGGTAATTAACAGTAAAAATTTCATTTTGAGAATCTTCCGTCATTTTAGAGAAGCATGACAGACTTGAAACTCAGACGCAGAAGGGAGTGTGAACTCCTTAGAAGTGTCTAACACCTCGCTGCTTGCTTAAGCAGTCAAAGCCCAAGAGTCACAATGACGAGCTGGAGACAGGAAGAAAGCGGAGGATGGATACCTTGCAAGAGCAGGAGCCAGTTTCTTCCTCACAGCTGCAGAGACCCTGGTCCAGGTCACAGGTGTCTCCCGACGTCCCCCTCACATCACAGTCACAGGGAACACAGTCTGGAAAGTCTCTGTAACCCAAGGAGCACTGATCACACCTCCGTCCGCCAAATTCCGACTTGCATTGGCAATGGCCAGTAAGAATGTCACACTGATGACTGATTGATCCCACATGACTGCAGTTGCAGGCCTGAGAGGAAAAAAAATCACTAACTAAATAAAAGGCAGATGCTTTATGTTTCACCATGTATACATATTTGGATTATAGGAAAATACTAAATGTGGGAAGCTGTGCAAATGAACTTATATCTCTTTCGCATGATTGCTACATGGGTTCACTTTGCCACATACCAACAGGAGACAGGGACAGCATCATTGGACATCTGTGTGTCTTAGTGACATCAAGCCAAAATTGTGAGCTGAAATTAAATCTAGTAGGCTAAAATGGTCTGGCAGAATTATTTTAGAAGTCAGGTAATTTTTTCATGGTTTTCAAAGCACAAACCATATTCAAGTTTAACTGAAGAAAGTTACATAGGAAACTAGAACCCTCACAGATTGAAAGTATTCTCCTCCCGCAAGGAAGTGGTTTATGACTTAAAAGACAGTATACATTGCACCACATACCAGGGGTGCCAAAAAATGTATACACATTTTAAGAGATGCTGTCTAGTATTACTTTTTTTTTTTTTTTTTGAGTTGGAGTCTCACTCTGTCATCCAGACTGGAGTGCAGTGGCCGCTCCCGGCCACCGCAGCCTCGACCTGCTGGGCTCCCGCGATCCTTCCACCTCAGCCTTCCAAGTAGCCGGAATTACAGGCAAGCGCTACCATGCCCAGCTGATTTTTTGATTTATTGTAGAGATGAGGTCTCGCTGCCCAGGCGGATCTCGAGCCTGCGGGCTCAGGCAATCCACTCACCTCAGCCTCCCAAAGGCACGGGATTATAGGCTGAGCCACCAAGCCCGGTGTAGTATTACTTTTCAAAGGTGAATTGAATTACGGTAGCAATGTATAATTGCAGAAGCCACACATAACTTGTATTCATCTTTTATTTATTTATTTTTGAGGTGAAGTCTCACTGTGTCACCCAGACTGGAGTGCAGTGGCATGCTCCTGGCCACCGCAGCTTCGATCTGCTGGGCTCCGGCGATCCTCCAGCCTCAGCCTTCCAAGTAGCCGGCACTACAGGCGCGCACTACCACACCTGTCTAATTTTTTATTTATTGTAGAAACGAGGTATCACCAAGTTGCCTGGGCGGGTCTCGAACCCTCAGGCTCAGGCAATCCACTCGCCTCGGCCTCCCAAAGTGCTGGGATTACAGGCTGAGCCACTGGTAGTCACCTTTTGTTATTAGTATATATTGAGCATTACAATTTTAATACAGTGTTTTCTTTTCTTAAAAGGTGTATACATTTTTTTAAGTGTCCTTTGTATTTAAAAAGCACTGAGATTTTTAGTTCTTTTTGGATTTTCTAGCCATCAATTTCACTGTTAGGTTCTCAAAGAAAACCTGGGAAAAGGTGTTTTGAGGGTACTGTTCTCCCTTCACCTTGATTCCTAAGAATCTGAATGACTTGTAAACATAAACCCCAAAGCGCTTCAACAGGTGAAAATGGAGCAAATAGATCAAAGGAATGCAACTTGCTACAGCGGAGTGACTCTCAGACAAGACAGCACAGCGATGACAGCACACACCTGGCACCCTGTCTCCGGGTCATGGCCCCAATGCTCCTCCTTGCATTCCTCACACTTCACACCCCGCGTATGAGGAGGGCAAACGCACTCGCCAGTCTCTGGGTCACAGGTGTTCTGAGTATGCGCACAGTCACAGGCTAAGACAAAGACAGGCGTTTTGTTACAGATCTGGGCGATCGGTAATTACAGGGGTAAGAGATGATACTGTCGCTTCCCTTTTATAAAAGTCTAGCGTATTCTCCTAGTCCCTAAAAGACCTCATGATTCCCAAGACCCCTTGGTGTCTCAGGGGGGTTGCTGTCCCTCCATGCCAAGAGATGCCACTAGACGTGAGGAAATCGGGAGAGGATGGGAACCGCAAGGAAAAGAATGGAAAAGACCTTGCTGTGTGGGAAGAACATTGGAGCTAATATGTACTCAGCACTTACTGTGTGCCAAATGCCTTGGTAGGGACTTTACGTACAGCCCTTACAATGGCTTCTTGATGATGATTATACTTCGCTTCCCCATTTTACATATGTGGAAACTAAGGCTAAGCGAAGCTAAGGGGTGGATCTAATCTCCCACAATTAGTAGGCAGCTGAGCCGTGGCCAGAATTTACGGTTGTACCCTGATAGGGACAGGGAACTAGAAAAAAAATGTATAAAATCCTTAACACAAAGGAGAGACAAAGTAAAGGAACTTAACACAAGTTAATCAGAAGTCAAGGGAGGGCTCCAAGAAACACCTGGGAATGCCTATAAAGTCTCAAACAAAGAATTCAAGAGCTTACGTGTACAGCCACCATCCTGGTCGGCATAGAAGCCATGGGCACACCTGTCACACTTCTTCCCTGCTACACCTGGGACGCAGTGACACTGGCCTTCCTCTGTGCAGTTGTCTGACACGGAGCCCGCCATGCTGCAGTTACAGGCCTGGCAGCCAAATCCTGAGTCCAGCCCATAGTAGCCATGCTATTTTACCAGAGGGAAGAACATGGAAGTCAACATATGTTTTAACAAGCAACGACGTGTACTCAAATGTTTTTCAAAACACATGCAGGATGTTTCATAGACCCGTAAAGTGTTCAAGACAAGATTCCCCTCCCTTCGACAGAGAACACCCATCCTCTCCTCGGGGAAGCGTAGCGTTCACCAGCCATGGTTAGGGAGTCAGCACTTTTTGACAGTCTTGAATTCAATTTCTGATGAACCAAGCTAAGGAGCCAACTATACACATCCCTGTCACATATTTTAATTGCATGCAATGACCAGTAAGCATCTTACCGAGCACTTGTCACACTGTCGTCCAGTCACATGTGGTTTGCAGTCGCAGAGTCCAGTCTCAAGGTGGCACACAGCAGAAAGGGACCCCTTCTCATGGCATTCACAAGCTAATGTGCACACACATAAAAGACATGTTACTGTTCACTTCTGGGTATGATTATCATAAGATCCTTAATCCCCAAAGGAAAAAAATGAAAACATTCAATATTTCAAATCACAAAACTTAAAAACAAAAAGTTACTTTGCAATAACTTTAAAAGTTTATCATTTTCCTGAAAAGTAAACCAAAATAGGGCTAGTGGAAGGAACCATCACAGAAAAAATAACTTAAGCTACTAAGATGATAATTAACAAACTCATCTGACCAATTTCATGAATTCCTTGAAGTTTTTAAAAATGAGCTACAAATTTCCATGAAAAACAAGCAATGGCGATTTCAAAGTCACTTGGCCATTGGCTCCCATTCCAGGCATGCATTTATTTAATATTGTAAAGCTTACTTATAATATGAGCTAGATAAGTATGCATGAATATTATATTCACAATTTAATGAAAAATATTTTCTTGTTCTAAACCATGAATCATTTGTAGTTTCAGGCCAGATATTTCGGATTTATCTACCGTTGTGACATTGATGTTTAAAGTTACAAAGTTCCCCACCTTTCCAAAGTGATGCAACTTAAGAGAATCAAACAACATTTGATTGATATTCATGGGACAAGCCTCAATATGAACTTCAGTTAGAATATTTAATATGCTCACTGACAAATTTATCCAAGCCACTATGAATGTTTGGACTTGGAAAATGTATAGTGTCTGTCATGATACAACGATGTAAGCAAAGCAAAGAAAAGAACTTCACGAGTTATGGAAAGCCCATGCACAATGTGTGAGGCAGCTTGCTGTGGCAGGAGTGGTGGACCCTGGAAACTGGAAGGTTGGTGTCAGAAGAAAGGCATTGGAATGCTGCCTCCTTAACCGACTGACACCAACCAGCCTGGACCAAGGCCTTGGGCCTCTCTCCTGCCCTCTGTTTTCCGGGTGTGTGTTAATGCCACAGCTCTGAGGGAGACTCCCACCTCGGTGGCCTTCAGGGACTTACTCCTCCGTCCCTGTAGGCCGACTGTGCGCACTCTACTGCCAATTGCTCATCATGTCCCTCTCAACTGGCCTGGCACAACACGAGACATACACTCACCTCCCTTAACTCTCCACCTGAGATTCCAGCTCCTGGGGGCTCCCTCCTTTCCCGCTCTCCCTTCCCCTTAGCATGGCTGTCCAATCCTGGCCCCTTACCTGCTAAAACTGCTCTTCCTAAAGTCTCCAGCGAGAGCCCAAGTGCCAAAATCAGTGAGCAGACATCAGACCTTATCTTACTGAATCTTTCTGTGGAGTGGGACCCTGACCGCTCTCTCCCTTTTGAGCCTTACTCTCACTAGGTTTGCAGGGCACCACCCTCTTCTTGTTTCATTCCCATCTCTCGTGTACCTCTTGCTGTATCTGTCTTGCTTTGTCTGTCTCGCCCTTTCCCTCTGGGGACTATTTAACTTTCAATGCAGGTGTGGTCATCGCAAAATACTGATGTTAATACAAAACTCAAATTTCTTATACGACGTGTTTGTCAGCTTGTGCCAGTCACATTCGGCATTTCTTTGAACCTTCTTAACAAACTTAGGAGGGAGGTGTTATAATTTTCTGTATTTTTCAGTACAAAATCTAAAACTTAGAAAGATTATATAGCTTTCCATAAGTCACACAGCTATTAGTAGTTCTTAAAAATAATAATTATTAGTTAAAATATGACGTTATAAAAATACTAATTTAACACAGTGGCCAATTACTGACTAGCCAGGTACTTTATATTCATTTTAATTCTCCTAAGTACATGACAATATACAAATTATACTCATTTAATTTATTTCATCTATGTTTCCTTTGATGTTAGAGCTCTGTGGAGTTTCCCACAATCCTCATCTGCCTCAATGCTCTACCTGGACGAAATATCCATACCCACTACTTCAACTGCTACCACAGCAGAGGCAGAAGGTGAACTTGACTGATCAGTTCATTATCTTGCCATCCTTCCCAAGAGTAGGGGGGAAAGGTGAATAAACAGATAAATGCTGGATTAAACCACATGAAACTTTTTTAAAAGGTCAAGGCCAGGCTTGGTGGCTCAGCCTATCATCCCAGCACTTTGGAAAACCGAGGCAAGTGGATTGCCTAACCCCCAAGTTCAAGACCAGCCCTGGCAACTTGGTGGGATCTTGTCTCTACAGTAAATTTAAAAAAAAATTAGCCAGGTGCGGTAGCCCGGTGGGGTGGCCGTGACCATGTGTGCCACTGTACTCCAGCCTGGGCGAGAGAGTGAGACTCCAATTAAAAAAAAAAACCTCAATAATATAGAACACTGGCATTTTCACTTGGTTTAAATGAATAAAATATAGCATTCTATACAAATGTGGGGACCTATGGGAAGCCCAAAGAGCGAGCCCCATTATAGAAATGTAAGGACTTCTCATGAATTATCCGGAAACAGTTCCTAGGTGTTTGTCTTATCAAAGTTAGGGGAGGCAAAAAAGGAAATGAGAAATAAAAACTGTAAATGCTCAGAAACTAGAGAAAGCCTAGACAGCATTGTCTCCATAACTAGCCCATTCCTATCCATTCTAACATTCCTCCCCCACCTTGCAAGCCACCACTATGACCTTCTGTTTTATGTCTCCTTTTATCTCCATGGTCAAGGCCCTACCTGAAGCCCTCATTGACTTTGCCATTCATTTTCACTTCTGGTCTTGTCTCCTATCCCAAAACCCCCACAGCCAATCTCTCTACAACAATGGCGGCTGAGTGAACATTCAGACACACAGCTCTGATTATATCCTACCCTGTTCAATGTCTACGAGGGTTGCGGGTGAGTTCCAGGATGGGATAGACGGTGTAGCCTCAGCTCCTAAGCACTGCACGAGACCCTGCCAACATGGCTGCTTTCCACCTGTCACCTCGAGACACCCTGTGCTTTCCACCACTGTCTCTTCCATTCTGGCCGTGTTCTCTCAGCCTCCACTCAGGGTCAGTCTACCTGCTTGCCTGGGCCCCATCTTCTCCCGATTTGTCAGCCTTCTTGGGACTCTCCTCCTCATCTTTCAAGTCTCAGATTAAGCAGCACTTCTCCCCTGGACGCCTTGGGCATTGAACACGTCCTTCCTCTGTGTGTCTAAGGCACACCCCAGGGAGGTCATTCATTGCCCTTGACCTTGGCTGTCCTGTAAGTAGCCACTAACCACATGTGCCTACTGAATGCTTGAGATGTGGCTGATGCAACCAAGGAACTGAATCTCTCATTGAATTAATTCTAAATTAAATATTGAAGGAGTGTTATCACATGGATGCCAGTATTAAAGAAAATGACTTTTTGGTACATGATGGAAAACTTTAAAATATGTTCGAACCACACTTTTATGCAAATTGTATGTCATCTAAATATAGATCAAGTATTTCTGATGAAATTTAGCATCCTACTTGAGCTGGGCTATAAAATAAATACTGAATTTCAAAAATTCAGTATTAAAGAAGAAAGTAAGTATGTCTTTAATGCTTTTAAAACTTTATTACATGATAATTTTTTTAACATTTAGGTTAAATAAAATACAAGGGGAGACCCACCCCCAAATGGAATTGTGTATTTGTTCTTACTGCTAAAACTTCAGCCACCTTCAAAGTACTCTCTGCTTGATGCAATACAACTATTGAGGTGCTTTTTGTTCCACAGCTCAAAGCAAGTTTTTCTTTCTTTCTTTTTTTTTTTTTGAGTTGGATTCTCACACCCATCGCCCAGGCTAGAGTGCAGTAGAATGCTCATGGCCACCCCAGGGTCAACCTGCTGGGCTCTGGCAATCCTTCTGCCTCAGCCTTCCAAATAGCCGGAACTATAGGCATGTGCTACCATGCCTGGTTAATTTTTAAATTTATTGTAGAGACAAGGTTTCACCAAGTTGCCCGGGCTGGTCTTGAACCCGTGGGCTCAGGCAATCCACTCGCCTCTGCCTTCCAAAGTGCTGGGATTACAGGCCGAGCCATCGAGCCTGGCCAAAAGATTTTTTAAAAAAAGAATTAATGTATATTTTAGCCACACAAAATCATCTCTATACACTTGAACGTGTACACGTTTATTCAGTCTCTAGTGTGTATATATGAAACCAAGGACTTCTTTTTTTTTTTGAGTTGGAGTCTCACTCCTTTGCCCAGGCTGGAGTGCAATTGCACACTCATAGCTACTTCAGCCTTCACCTGTTGGGCTCCGGCGATCCTTCTGCCTCAGTCTTCCAAGTAGCTGGAACTACAGGTGAGTGCTAACACCCCTGGCTAATTTTTTGATTTATTGTAGAGATGAGGTCTCACCAAACCGCCCGGGCTGTTCTTGAACCCATGGGCTCAGGCAGTCCCTTTACCTCAGCCTCCCAAAGTGCTGGCATTATAGGATTGAGCCACCATGCCTGGCCTTTTATTATTTTTTTTTTGAGTTGGAGTCTCACTCTGTCGCCCAGACTGGAGTGCAGTGGTCGCTCCCGGCCACCGCAGCCTCGACCTGCTGGGTTCCGGCGATCCTTCCGCCTCAGCTTTTCAAGTAGCTGGAACTACAGGCGCACACTGCCACGCCCGATTAATTTTTTGATTTATTGTAGAGATGAGGTTTTGCCTGCCCAGGCGGGTCTCCAACTCGCGGGCTCAGGCAATCCACTCACCTCAGCCTCCCAAGGCGCGGGATTACAGGCTGAGCCACTGAGCCCGGGTGGTCATATTCTTAATCAGAGAGCAGCAAACATTTTCTGTAAAAGGCCAGACGGTAAGCCTCTGAAGCTCTGCTGGCAACAACTCAACTCTACCTGCCACTGCAGCCCAAACAGACACTACTCTATAAGAACAAATGTACAAAAATAGGCAGCAGGCCAGAATGGGCCGGCGAGTCACATTAAAACTGTTTTTGAACTCCTCAGTTTTGATGCTTTATACTCTTTCTGCCGTTTTTTGTTTTACCTCTTCCACGTCGGCAAAAATGTTTCCCTTTGAGGACTGTTTTCATCTGAGGAAACAAAAAATGTTGCTTGGGATGAGATCAGGTGAGTAGGGAGGGTGGGGCACGAGGTTCGTGCAGTTTTTGGACAAAAACTGCTGAACACTCAGCGAGGTGCGGACAAGTGAGTTCATAAATTACCCAGCATGAAATGGGCAAACGGGTTGAAAGAATCTCCAAAAAAAAAAAAAAGCCGAATGCAGCTTCTCACAACAACACTAGCCGGTACACTGATGCTGATGAGTTCCTAGAACACTTACCTAGAGGGAGAAGCCTGTCCTATAAAGGGTTCACCCTCCAAAAACCAATTCTGGTTGTTTTTTGGGTCTCCCCTTGTACATTATTAAATACATTTCACCTATTTCTTTTTACTTTTTAAAAATGTGGTTGCTAGAACATTTTAAGTTACATATGTGGCTTACAATATATTTCTACTGGTCAGCACTGGTTAAAAAAATGCAAATGACTATCTTATTACTGGTAATTATAAAAGCTACAGTTATTTAATGTCTAGAATTTTAATTTTTTTTTTTTAGTCGGAATCTCATTCTGTTGCCTAGGCTGGAGTGCAGTGGCAGGCTCATGGATACTGCAGCCTCGACCTGTTGGGTACCCGAGATCCTTCTGCCTCAGCCTTCCAAGTAGCTGGAAGTGGGCGCTACCATACCGGCTTATTATTTTATTTTTTAATTTTATTCTAGAGACAGGTGTGGGTTTCTTTCGTTTCTTTCTTTCTTTCTTTCCTTCTTTTTTTTTTTTTTTGAATTGGAGTCTCACTGTGTCATCCAGGTTGGAGTGCAGTGGCACACTCACGGTCACCACAGCCTCGACCTTCTGGACTGAGGCGATCCTTCTGCCTCAGCCTTCCAAGCAGCTGGAACTGCAGGTGCGCACACCACGCCTGGTTGACATTTTGATTTACTGTAGAGATGAGGTCTCACCAAGTTGCCCAGGTTGGTCTCAAACCCCTGAGCTCAGGCAATCTTCTAGCCTCGGCCTCCCAAAGTACTGGGATTACATGCTTGAGCCTCTGCGCCCGGCTTTAGAATTTTAAATTTATTATCACATTGACATCGCAGAAAAGGTTTAATATACACATATAATAATGTCTATTTTACGTATGAAGAGATAGTGGCTTGGAGAGGCTAACAGATTTGCCCAATGTCACATAGCCAGTCCTGGAATCAAATCCACATTAGTCAGACTCCAAAGACCGGGATTTCCAGGTGTGCTTTTCCCCATTCCCTGGGTAGTTTCCCAATAGATTTGGACCATAATTTTACAGCTACCTATCACAACAATTGGTATAGTGCCTGGGAAACACCAGTCACTTAATAAACAATGAATGAGCAAAGGAGTGAATCATCAAGGCTTGCAGTAAAGATGAAAAGAAATGATGGAAGAATTGTGAAAACATTATGTAAACTGTGAGGCATTACACAAGTATTAGTTATCCCAATTACCCTGTTGTGATAACCAATCAAGACGGCTACACTGCTGAAGATCAGGGCTATAAAACATTTTCAATCTCTTACTGTATGCCTGTGAAAATGTTTTCTGTGTCGCTGGCGCCCTCTTGTGTCTCCACATTGTAATGGCACAGTAGGATTTCAGCATTTACATGGAATTATCAAAATCATTTATGATCGCCACTTTTATGGTTTTGCCCCTTCTTAGAGACTGCACAAAGAAAGAGCATATGAGGGCTGAATCATTCCTAAGGCTGAGTCTACTGAGGTATATGTAAATCGACTTTTCTTCATGAGTGGGTCCACATGAGCTATCATTTCAAGGCTCAGAGGATAGCCTGGCAGAGTCGTGGGGGGTCAGGTTGCTCAGGCAGACTGCCAAGACGAAACCAACATCAGGCTTCATGAGAGTTCAAGGGCTAGAGTCTTGCCACTTCCCACCCTCATTTTGCAATCCCATCTGCCTCATGCAACCTCTGCCTCTCCTCACAAACGTGACAGGCTTGGAGCTTTGTTCCTCCTTCATTTCAGTTGCTGGGAGCAGGGCTGGTACTCTGGGAAATGTCATTGTCTCCTAGACTGGAGGAGACATACTGTCCTGGCCCTAGACCTCAGGATAGGAACTAACCCAGCTAACACGGAGCAGCTAGGGAAGTGGGCCTTGGGTCTACATGAGATCAGTTAGAGACCCTGCGATGTTGATACCGGTCCCTAGTAGGCTGAGCCCTGATGCACACATGGGAGGAGGTGGACGTGGGCTTCCCATGGCGATGAGGAAGGGGACCTGGCCAGGCCCTGGCACTCACCGCGGCAGTTTTTGGCTGTCACGGCGTCCCCGTAGAAGCCGTCTGCACACCTTTCACAGTGGGGGCCATCCGTGTTCCCCAGGCACTTCAAGCACTCCCCGGTGACCGAGTCACAGTGACCAGCCTCCGAGGGGTCCACGTTGCCACTGCAGTCACACGGAATGCAGGTCGCCCCGGGCACGGTTGGGTTTCCATAGTAGCCATCTGCACATCTACGTTAAAGATGGGAAGTGGGATCAAACAAGCGCCGTCACTCAAGACCTTTCCCCACTACCCGGGACTCCTTGAGTGACTAATAAATCGCATGGACTCTCTTCCATAGGATTTACTGTGACAGGGATACGATCCCACGCTAGGGCATTCACATTACTCCCACGCCCGTTGAGAAGAGCAGAGAGGGTGGCCAAAATGAGGCATAAATCCAGAACACATGTGACTGCGACCTGGTTGACCTTGACCCACCCCGACCACTTGGGACCGTGCAGCTCTCCTAGGGGCGTGGCCAAAGCTGGGCACCAAGATGCATATATGGGAGAGGATGACACTGGCTTTCAGAAGCCAGAAGACAGCTATCCAGTCAACTGCCCGTCACCTACAGAATTACCCAGAGCAACGGAATGTTCAGACGTGTCAGCTGCCCATACTGACTTCCAGCTGCTTCCAGCTGTTCTTGAGAACTCAGATTGGCCAGGAAAAAATACTGCTCTTTAAACATTCCCAGCAAGCTCTGACACTAAATTTTTTAATGACGTATTCGATTTTCTCTGTGATTCTATGAAACAATAATTTTGCATCAAAACTTCCAAACCACACTTAACCTTATTTAAAAATAAACACACGACTTATATTCGGTTTTTAAAAATGTTAACGCAGCTTTTTTAAACCAGCGACACAGAGTACCTCTCACACCACGTTCCCGAGTATCCCAGGGCACACTGGTCACAGACCACTTCGTCCCCGTCATCGAGGTGGCAGGTAGGGCTGAAACTGCCAAAACATGAGCAGTGAATGCAATTTTCCAGTGGATGGTGGCGAATCTCAAATGTTCGAAATACTCATATTCGATCACTCCTTTGCCTATACACTTTCAACAGGCCCTCACTCTTTGGCTCAGAACCCGAGCCCTCGGGCCACCCAGCCCACCCTGTGACCCTCACCTGTCCCCCGTCCCTTATTCTGGGCACTGGTCCCTCACTGCTCCCCGGTCCCCCCATCCCTCGACCCACAGTACCCTTACTTCTCCCCTTCTCTGCCTGGGCTGGCCCACCTCAGCCCCAAGGCCCGACTCAGCTACTGCTTCCTCCAATCCAGGAGACCTGTTCAGATGCCCCTGGAAGCTGGTTCCTCTCCTTGTTCCCTGGCACTAGGCTTCCAGCCTCGGGGCCCAGCCCACGCCGGCCAAGAGCAAACATGCTTAAACATGACATTTATCAGTTGACTCTTGGCCCTCCCAAGAGTCACTGCTGACTGAGGTCTCTCCACACCCTGTTCCTGAGTCTCAGGGTGGCTTGCTGGGGGTGGTTGGCAGTACTTCTCACGAGTAACCCTATTGTGTCTTTTTTTTTAGACTGGAGTTTCAAATAAAAATCCCTGTGGGGGATTTCTTTGGGAGTGGGTGGAGGAAGCGTTCCAAAGGTTAAACCAGTGAGAGAAGAGGCTGTCAGGCTGCTGTCCCGCGGGGCGCACATGCCCCAGCCTGACGTACAAGGCCTTGCTGGCCTGTTTCCTTCTACCTCTCCGCCCCCACCCCATGCTTTCTGCTCCAGGGCCCTCTGCAACTCCTCAGACAGGATGTGCCACTCCTACAGCCATGCCTCAGCACTCCTGGCTCCTGCTGCCTGGAACCACCGTCCGTGCTGTCCGTGGAATTCCTTGTCAACCTCCAAGTCTGAGACAAGAGTTTCCTGCACCCACCCGAGTAGGCTGGGCGCTGCCTTCCCTCTGCCACTGCCACACAGTCTGGAGGACAGGCCTCCACCCTAGTCATGGCCACACATGAGTCCCTGGGGCCAGCAGCCAGGTGTGAAGAGCCCGAGATTAAGAGCACCTTCTGTTGACACCCAGGACCTAGCAGTCAGGCAATGCACATTTGGTGAACCAATGAGTCAATTCAGGTCCTCTTCATTTAGCCTCATATGTATGAAATTTGGTGATCAGAGCAAAACTCCTGAAGCCCAGGGATGATGTCTTATTTCTCCCTGTGTCCCTTCTAACTCCCAGTCCCGTGGTAGGCATACAATATACACGTGTGAAAGAAATGATCATCAACATGAGACCAAGAGGGACCACTGTATGCACATGCACTTGCTACCACACTCCTAGTCTCGCATACTGTAGTATGCCTAACTTTTTTTTTTAGAGATAATCCATCCCTCTGTCTTTAATACAAATCGATTACCACTGGGTACGCTAATTGCGCACAAAACCTTGCTCTGAAGAGATGAGTACCATGTCAGTGGATGTCCTGGCAGGAGCAACTGCGGGGGCGGGGGGGTGTCTCAGACTTACTTGTTGGAGGCTGTGGTAAGAGGGCAGGCGCAAGGCTGGCAGTCCCCTGGAGTCCCTCGGAAAGGATGCCCGTAGAAGCCAGGCAGGCACTGCTCACAGTGATCCCCAGTGGTGTTGTGCGCGCAAGCCTACGGCACACACACGAGAAGAGGAATCCGCTCAGTTGCCTTACAGGACTTTCAGACTCATCTACAAGCAACTTCAAGTCCAAGTGACTACAAAGGACAAAATGCTAAAAGTCGCCAAACTCTAAGTTATAGGAAGGCTTACCTGTTTTCAGATGAACTCATTTTGAAAAATGTAATCTCAATGTAATGTAAAATCTAAATGCAATGTCATAAAAACCTAAATGTAATGTAAAAGCAACCTAAGAACTTTCACTTTGACCTCATTGGAGTAACTGATACCAGACTTGCTCACTGTAGGAAACAGCTAGAGAACTGAAGAACAATATGTCAAACAACTGCTTTCAGACACTAGACGACAGCTAGTGCATGGCTATGATGCCCGGGGAAGGGAGGTTGACAAGGCAAGTCCCACGGTCTTGTGTCTTTCTGCCTGGGGGCACTTGCCAGGCAGGGGGAGCTCAACCCAGCCCGGTGGTCTTGCTGAGTTGAGGAGACAGAGGCTTCCAGTTTGGGGATGCTGGACCAGGTGGGATAGGGACAGAGTAGCAGAGCTTTGTAAGAGTAAGAGCTCCTGAAATGTGTATAGGGGATCCTTTGGATGACTACTGAATACTAAGCTTCCTGTGTATACAGTAAATCTCCATGATGCCAAAGAAGTATAGATGAGCCATAAGCTGAAAGATTCAGAACTCACACAGAGCTGAAGGACATTAGAATTCTGACCAGTCAGGGTGGGGAGAGCCTGAGAAATAGTCCCAGCACCCTAGGAAGCTGTTAGTAGTCAGGCTAACCCTGGTGATATTAGAACCGCCCTGATAAACTGCTTGCCAAAACAAACTTCCACATTCTTTAAAGGAAACAACAAAATACAGAAACTCAGCAATGCAGCAATATTCGTCATGTAATTAAAAATGACTGGATATGTTCCCACTGGGCCCATCTGGGCATGTGTGGAATCCACGAGTCCAGAGAGATAACGACTAGGTAAATGAAAGTACTTATGAAGAGAAGGGAGGGTGCTTGCTGATGGTAGCATACTGAATGCTACTGATAAGCATGAGGAAGTTCTGAAAGTGGAGGATCACTCTGTTGCAGACGTGATAGTGAGTACTGGTTAGGCAAGAATGATCAGACTGCAGAATCTAAGGAGAAATTCAGATGAAGAATAGGAAAAAGAGGAAGATGGTCTTCAAGTGTCTTCTTCTGGCTGCTTATTAATTGCAAAAGGAAAAGATAGTATATGTTGGAGAAACTGATAAACACCTTGCCTATATTATCAGAATGGACACCACCAGTGAGGGGCAGATGGACACTGGGGTTCCCACAGACAGTGCTCCAAGGAAGGGGCATCACTGATGAAATATTCTGGCTTGAAATGCATAACCTGAATCCACCCATGAAAAAAACAATGGAAGGACCCAGGTAAGGGACATTCTATTTTTAAAATTCATGATTGTGTTTTTCAAGATGCCAATGTCATAAAATTCATAAAAACGTTATGGAAACATTTCAGATTAAAGAGACACAACAATAAAATGGAATACCTGACCCTACGTGGGGGCCTGGACTGGAGGTTTCATGCTGTGTAAGACACAATTGGATCAGTTAACAAAGCTGAAAATTGGATGGTAGATTAGAAAACGTAGAGCACCAGCTAGACGTGGTGGCTCACACCTGTAATCCCAGCACTTTGGGAAGCTGAGGAGAGAGGATTGCCTGAGCCCAGAGGTTCGAGAACAGCCTGGACAAGTTGGTGAGACCTCATCTCTACAATAAATTTTAAAAAATAGCCAGGTGTGTGGTGGCATGCACCTGTAGTCCCAGCTACTCAGGAGGTGGAGGTGGAAGGATTGCTTGAGCCTCCAGGTTGAGGGTGCAATGGCCGTGAGTGTGCCACTGTGCTCCAGCCTAGGTGACAGAGTGAATCTCTAACTCAAAAAAAAAAAGTTAAAAAAAAAAGAAAAGAAAATGTAGAGTCCCAATGCTAAATTTACCTAAGCTGATAACTGCACTACGATTATATAAGAAAATATCTCACCCTTAGGATAATCATACTGAAGTATTTTGGGATAAATGATAGTGGTGTATGCAACTTATTCTCAAGTAGTTTAAAAAAGATATTATGATTAGATAGATAATGAGACAATAAAGCAGATGGGAGAAAATGTTAACAATAGGAGAATCTGGGTAAATGGTGGGTGTCTTTTGAGTACATTTAAAATTATTTCCAAATAAAATTTTCTTTAAAAATAAAAGATGAAAACTACTAGATGTAAGAAGCAACAAAACAAAATGTGATCCATAATCAAGAGAAATAACTGTCATTAGAAACACACTCAGTAACCACAGAGATGAAGGAACTAGAAGGCATTAAAAAAAAAACTGTTATAGACACCTCAAATATTTAAATGAAATAGAAACACTGTGATGAGAGAAATGCAGGATATAAAATAGGACCAAATAAAACTTCTGGAGCCAAAAAAATTACCATATCCAAAATGAGATATTGAATGGGTGGGCATAACATCAGAGTAGATACCGCAGAAGAAAAAACTGGTGAATTTGAAGACAGCAATAGAAACTCGAACCAGGGGAGAAAAACAACTTAAAAGGTCCCAGCCGTGGCCGGGTGCAGTGGCTCACGCCTATAATCCCAGCACTTTGGGAGGCCGAGGTGATGGGATTGCCTGAGCCTGCAGATTCGAGACCAGCCTGGGCAACTTGGCAAGACCTCATCTCTACAATAAATCAAAAAAATTAGCCCGGTGCCACGTGTCTGTAGTTCCAGCCACTTGGAAGGCTGAGATGAAAAGGATTGCCTGAGCACAGCAGGTCGAGGCTATGGTGGCTGGGAGTGTGCCACTGCACTCCAGCCTGGGTGACAGAGTGAGACTCCAACTCAAAAAAAAAAAAAAAAAAAAAAAGAAAGGTCACACCTTCCATCATCTGTGGATCAATAACACATGGAATTAGATTGAAGAAGCGGGAACAGAAAAGATATTTGGTAAAAATATCATAATTTGATAACTACAAGCTCACAAATTCTAGAAGCTCAAGAAAACTCAAACAGGATTAACATAAAGAAACCCACACTGGCTGGGTGCGGTGGCTCAACCCTGTAATCCCAGTACTTTGGGAGGCTGAGGCGAGAGGATTGTCTGAACTCTGGGGTTTGAGACCAACCTGGGTAACTTGGTGAGACTTCGCCTTTATAATAAATAAAAAAAATTGGAAGGCTGAGGTGGAAGGATCGCCAGAGCCCAGCAGGTCAAGGTTGCAGTGGCCGGGAGTGGCCACTGCACTCCAGTCTGGGCAACAGAGTGAGACTCCAACTCAAAAAAAAAAAAAATCAGCTGGGCATGGTGTGAGCGCCTGCAGTTCCAGTTACTTGGAAGGTTGAGGCGGGAGAATCATCTCAGCCCAGAAAGTTAAGGCTGTGGTGACCGTGTACCACTGCACTCCAGCCTGGATGACAGAGTGAGACGCCTACTTAGGAAAAAAAAAGAAAACCACACCAAGTCACATAGTCAAAACCAGGGACAAACAAAAAATCTTAGAGGCAGGCAGAGAAAAAAGACAATAACACACAGAATTACAAGAATAAGAAAGACTCCCCAACTTGTCATTTGAAACACTGTACGCCACAAGCTGACAGAACTTCAAAGTACCGAGAGAGAAATCTACAAAAATAGATTTCAAAGTTGAAGGCAAAATAAAGCCTTTCTCAGATAAAGAAAAGATAAGAAAATTCATCAGCCAGCAGCTCTGCACTAGAGAAATGCTGAGAACCGTTCTTCAGGCTGCAGGAAGGTGGCATCAGGAAAAAAAATCACAAAGGAATGAAGAGCATTGGAAGTGTAAATGCATTTTTTTTAAAAAATGAAAATCACCAGGTACGGTGGCTCACGCCTGTAATCCCAGCACTTTGGGAAGCCAAAGTGAGAGGACTGCCTGAGTCCAGGGGTTTGAGACCAGCCTGAGCAAGTTGGTGAGACTTCGTCTCTTCAATAAATCAAAAATTTAGCCAGATGTGACGGCTCACGCCTATAGTTCCAGCTACGGTGAAGGCTGAGACAGAAGGATCGCCTGAGCCCAGCAGTCGAGGCTGTGGTGGCCATGAGCGTGCCACTGCACTCCAGCCTGGGTGACAGAGTGAGACTCTGACTCAAAAAAGAAAAAGAAAAGCTTTTCTTTAGAAAATATAATTGCACCAAATCAGGAAACAAAAGAGGAGGGACCTCGTCCTGGACCAGGACCAGGTGGCACTGACCTTGCATGTGGGCAACTGCAAGGCTCCAGGGGGCACTGGGCCAATTCAGCACATGCTTCCTCAGGTTCCTCTTTTCCACTAACCAGGTATTCCCCGCTCCACCCCCCACCCCCACCTCGTACTGACTCGCAACCAGAACTTTCTCTTATCAGCTCTATCCACCTGGCCCACACCACTCACCCTGTCCGTACCATTCACCTGGTACATCCTCTCCTCTTGGGGTGTACCTCATCTTCCATTCCCCTTATACCCCTGCTATTAGAGTCACTCATTTTACATGTGTCTATTGGCCATTTTTCACCCAGCAACTTAAAATGGTATTTTCAGTTTGTAAATGACACCCATTCTTATAGTTTCCAAGGATGATAAACGTTCTCCCATACATTAAGTGTATTTGGGACTGTAAGTATTTGTATTACATCTATTTGACTCCAGGCCCTCACAAGTTTTATTTAGGACTCTCCTAGACCAGAACTTCTACACTGGAATCTGGATATAAATCACCTGGTTTACATGTAGATTCGGATTCAGGAAGTCTGAGGTGGGGCCTGAGACTCTGCATTTCCAGCCCGCTCCCAGGTGATGTCCAAGTTGCTGGTCCACAGACAACAGGATCTTAGATGCTTTTTTCCTTCTCTTATATGACCTTGGTTTTGATAGTTAACCCAGATTAAGTCAAAATGCAACTGATCTTAGTAGATGGCTAGGTGGCTGAGCTAAAAGTACTGTGCAAAATAACTGCAATTTCTTTTTCTTTCTTTCTTTCCTTTTTTTTTTTTTTTTTTTTAGTTGGAGTCTCACTCCTTCACCCAGGCGGGAGTGTAGGGGCATGCACACTCATGGCCACTCCAGCATCGACCTGCTGGACTCCGGAGATCCTTCCGCCTCAGCCTTCCAAGTAGCTGGAACTATAGACGCGTGCCACCACGCCTGGCTATTTTTTATTCTTTTTGTAGAGGCAAGGTCTCGCCAAATTGCCTGGGCTGGTCTCGAACTCGTGGACTCAGGCAATCCACTTGCCTCGGCCTCCTAAAGTGCTGGGATTACAGGCTGAGCCACTGAACCCGGCCCCTTCCTTTTTTTTTGAGTCAGAGTCTCACTCTTTTGCCCAGGCTGGAGTGCAGTGGCACGATCACTGAAGCTTCAACATCCCTGCCCCCCTCTCACCCCCACCCCTGCCCCAGTAGCTGGGACTACAGGCCCACACCACCACATCTAGCTAATTTTTAAATTTTTTGTAGAAACAAGGTCTCGTTATGTTGCCCAGGCTGGTCTTAAACTCCTGGGCTCAAGCGATCCTCCTGCCTTGGCCTCCCAAAGTGCTGGGATCATGGTTCCTTTTAAAAATATTTGATTATGTTATTTGGAACATGCCCAGGCAGAGTAGGCCTTCTTTCTCTTTGGGGATACTAGTGTGTAGTTCTGTTGGAAACCCCACTGAGGGTCAGTTTCAGCATTTTCTCAAGTGTGTGCCACCATCCCTTTACATGATTGTCCCTGTTGGTAGATCTGGTATATGAAGGGAAAAGAATGCTCATCTCTTTGGGGAAAGAAAGTCATCTTCTCTTGATTAGTGTTTAAGAACTGCACAGCTGCATGTGATGCTCCTCTCTTTTCCAATGGATACCAAACTTCAAAGAAAGAGTTTCTCCTTGGCATAAAAAGTGATGAGAGCTCAGAAAAAAACAAGAGGGGCACAAAGAGCATCTGGAAACTTCTCTGTAATAAACTGTAAATAGGAAGTATTCCAGGAAGGGCTATGAACAGTTATCCAAAAGGAAGGATTCAAGGTTTCTTTTAAAATAGATTAGGGAAAAAAAAAATCAAAGTTAGATTAGATAAATGATACTACCAAGCTTTTGTATTTCCTTAGATTCTAATTTAAAATTCTAATTTTTGTCCTCCAACATTCATCTTTCGAAAAGGGAAAAACTGTAATTTTGCAAAGGAGAAACCTGGCAGACGTCACCTAATCTGAGTGACCCAGATTCACGTTCCCGGAAGAAGACACCGTGACATCACGATGTGCGTCTGGATGCAGACACGATGTGCATCACCTCCATGTCTTCTTGCCAAAAATGCATAACCTCAACCTATTGTACAAAAGAATCAGACAAGCTCTAGCTCAGAGACATGCCACATGTCTAGCTCAGAGACATGCCACAGACTGTCCTGTTCTCTTTAGAAGTTCCACAGTCATAAAGGACAAGGAAGACCAAGGAACTGTCCCAGAGTTGAGGAGACTACAGAGACATGGCCACGGAATGGGGTGTAGGGTCCTGGTTGGACCCTAGAAAGAAAAAGACAGGAGTGAAGAACCGGTGGAATCGCAATGCAGCCTGCTGTCTAGTTAACTCTCTTGTGCCAATGTCAACTTCTTTGCTTTAATAGCTGCACTCTGGTTATGCAAGACATTAGCATCGGGGGTGCTGGGAGAAGGCGACTCAGGAACTCTACTATTTTGTAACTCTTCTGTAAGCCTAAAATTATTTCCAGGCCAGAAGTGGTGGCTTACACCTGTAGTCCCAGCACTTCGGGAGGCTGAGGCAGGAGGATCGCTTGAGCGCGGCCTGCACAACATAGTAAGACTTTGTTTCTAAAAAAAAATAAAAAACTTAGCCAGGTGTGGTGGCATATGCTTGTAGTCCCAGCTAGCTACTTGGAAAACGGAGGCAGAAGGACACCTGAGCCCAGGAGGTTGAAGCTGTGGTGAGCCATGATTGTACCACTGCACTCCGGCCTGGGTGACAGAGTGAGACTCCAACTCAAAAATAAAAATAAAATAAAATAGGCTGGGTGTGGTGGCTGATGCCTGTAATCCCGGCATTTTGGGAGGCGGAGACGAGAAGATTGCCTGAGCCCATGGGTTCAAGATCAGCCTGGGAAACATGGCAAGATCTCATCTCTACAATAAATTTTAAAAAAATAGCTGGACGTGGTGGTGCACGCCTGTAGTTCCAATACTTCGAAAACTGAAGCAGGAGGATCACCTGAGCCCAGCAGGTCGAGGCTGTGGTGGCCATGAGCATGCCACGGCACTCCAGCCTGGGCAACAGAGTAAGACTCTGACTCCAAAAAAAAAAGCAAAATAATTTCCAAAGCAGTTTAAAACTATGAAAATTATTATTATGTATTGTAATTAAAGCCTAAGATCAATTGCTATTTTCACTGTGAATATATATATATATTTTAAGTTGGAATCTCACTCAATTGCCCAGGCTGGAGTGCCGTGGTGTGCTCATGGCCACCCCAGCATTGACCTGTTGGACTCTGGTGATCCTTTCGCCTCAGCCTTCCAAGTAGCTGGAAACAGGTGCGTGCTACCACACATGGTTAAATTTTTAAAATTTATTGTAGAGATGAGGTCTTGCCAAGTTGCCCGGGCTGGTCTCGAACCCACGGACTCAGGCAAGCCACTTGCCTCGGCCTCCCAAAGTGCTGGGATTACAGGCTGAACCACCAAGTCCGGCCAATTTTTGTACATACATATTAATAGAAGCACGAGAAATCTACTCTTCCAGTCTAGCTGTAACGAGCCACAGGTAGCATGACCACAGCCTGATGACCTCCCCTCCGCCCCCAAATGCTGGCAGGAGACCTCTGAAAAGCTGACCTTGTAAATCCAAATGGCAAACGAAGAGATGTGAAAAAAGCAACTTCACTGCCTGAGGAAACTGATCCTAGAGGGACTGAGTCTGCCACAAACCATCACTTCATGGGAGAAAGGAACAAAGGCCAAATGAGAGCTATACTTACGGAGTAAAGAAAAACTAGGCTCTTGACAATAAGCAACCCAGGGCATCATGCCGAGATTGTCTCTGTGGGTCTGTATAATTAATTGTCCCTAGTCTGTGACTCAATCCATCTCTTTTGGAAAGAGCGTGAACATTTCCCTGCCCAGCTGATTAGCATATGCATTCGCTGTGTCTATGAGGAGCGAAGCCATTAGGACCCAGGGTGTGGCCTGGCTTCAAGGCACAGGACATAAAAGAATTCCTAATTGAAGTGAAAAAAACAGGTTTTGCCCTCTAACTGCCTCAAAGTTCATTCTCAAGATTAACTGCATATTTCTTAAGCCCTGTTTCAACTCATATTACATGAAAGAGGTACTTGTTTGAAGAGTTTATCTGAACTAACTATAAAGTATTGCATACTGTACAAATAAGTGTGGCTATTAGAAATGTTATTCTTCTTATGGTTTATTATGTTATATAGTGTTTAAAATACTAGCACTTTCATTGCAAAGATTCTATCCTTTGTATTTAATAAGCGGGCAACATTTTCTACCTTCATATTGACTTATCATCTCAACAAATAAAAATAATAAATACTTTTCATTATTCTGATAAAAAACCATAATGAAATGATATATTCCTTTTTTGCTACTCCCAAAAGAACTTTAAGAAGAAAAAAAAAAAAAACAGAGAACATTTCATGATATAAACTCAAATATGAAAATTTCCTCTGGGGTCTGAGGCCGTAGAGGAAGCATTTGTTTATTTGTTGGTTTGTTTGTTTGAGAAAGCAGGATTTATTGAGAGGACATAAAAGCCCCCACAGTGGGAGGGGACCCGAAGGGTTTGCCTAGGAAGCATTAAACAAAAAAAATCACTTCTACACAGCAAAGGCCTCTGGAGTGGGGGGAGAGGGCACTTGGGGTCTCAGCAGTGAACTCACAGTGCAAACGCCATGAACATCACACTCAGCTGCATGACCGTGGCATTCACAGGGCTGACAGATTCCTCCAAAGAGTATTCCATCCACGCGATAATAGCCAGAAAGGCACGACTGCAAGAGAAAGGCAAATCATCTTCCTTCCAAGATGTTAGAAAAATAAATTGCTCGATTGTCCATGAGTAGAAAAACTTAGCTCTTTTTTCTCAAATATCTTCATTGAGGCATCATTTACATACTATAAGACTCACCCATTTTAAGTGCAGAAGTCAATGATGTTTAATAAACTTACTGACCTAACCATCACGATAATCTAGTCCCTATTTCTTTTTAAAAGTGGAAATATGCACCAAAAAACCTTAATGATTATGCAGTAAGTCTTAAGGTATTTTTTTAATGGTAGATTACATAATATGTTAGTAATAGTAATACTTTCATTGAAATGATGCAATCCTTTGTGTTTAATCAATAGACATTTTCTATCAGTGGTATTTCACTGCAGTATTCTTAAACTAGAAATTGTGCTAACATTTAGCCATCTAACTAGTGTTTCAATCAAAAGGATCTTTTTCTCTCAACTTAGTTTTTTTTTCCTTTGCCAATTCATTAAAAGTTGCCATCAAACAATTGCAAGTGCAGGTCTGTGTCAAATTGCATCTGTTTAAGACTGTACGCGGTGGCTCAAACCTGTAATCCCAGCACTTTGGGAGGCCAAGACAAGTGGATTGCCTGAGCTCAGGTGTTCAAACCAGCCTGGGCAACTTTGTGAGACCTCATTTCTACAATAAATAAAAAAAAATAAGCTGGGCGTGGTAGCGCATGCCTGCAGTCCAGCTACTTGTAAGGCTAAGACAGAAGGATCCCCAAAGCCCAGCAGGTTGAGGTTGTGGCGGCCATGAGCATGCCATTGCACTCCAGCCTGGTGACAGAATGAGACTCCAACTCAAAAAAAAAAAACCAAAAACAACCCCCAAATTGCATCCATTTAATTGAGCAAACACCACAGACGTGTTTTCTGCCAGCTAAGCCTGGACAGGCAACTTGGACATTCACGGATGTCATGCTTTGCCTGTGAGGTGTGGGAAACCAGCCCACACTGGAATTCACTGAACTCTCATGATAACCCTGAGAAATAACATCTCTACTTTGTAAATACGGAATGTGGAACACGGTGCGGGTAGATCCCATGTGCTCATGGCATGATTCAAAATTAAGTTAGATGTGCACAGCACCAAGGTCACATCCACGGTGGGCTGCCAAGGGCCCAGCAGATACCAAATGCCCTTAAGTGCAGACTAGGGATGATTAATCTGTAAACCAGCACACCCCAAGGGAGGCATGGTGGGGGGGGGGGGCTTCTGGGTTAGATTTGTGTTTTATTTTTATAAGACTTCTTAAAGAGTATTTCTAAATACTCTACAAAGAACATATAAATGCATTCATTCACACAGACATTGTGAAAGTCCCCTCACAACTCCACCCAACCGTCTCCCCCCACCCCAGGGGACTGGGGACCTTCTGCCTGGAGGTCTGCAGGGTGGCTTGCAGCGGTGCTGAGAACGCCCTTCTCTGCCAATAGCTGCCTGATTCTTTAAGTCAGCTTCTGAATAAGAATTTGGTTCAACGATGAAGTCTGCTTAACAAAACGAAGTTTCTAGTGTTTGCTTGAGCCACCATCCCAGCCCCATTTCCTTCCAAAGCCCAGGAGACTTGGAATGCACCAGCAGCCCTGCTCACTGCTGTGCCCTTCTGGTCAAGCTGACTTCTACCTCCACAGACCAGCTCTTTTTTTTTTTTTTTTTTTCAATGGAGTCTCACTCTTGTCGCCCAGGCAGGAGTGCAGTGGCACACTCACGGCCACCCCAGCATCGACCTGCGGGGCTCCGGTCATCCTTCCAAATAGCTGGAACCATAGGTGTGTGCTGCCACTCCTGGCTAATTTTTTTTTTTTTTAGTTGGAGTCTCACTCTGTCACCCAGACTGGGTG